>NC_081409.1:175117738-175272738 GCF_030272615.1 Cryptomeria japonica
TTTTCCATACCCTGAATCCATTCCATAACAGTGTCTATGTCCATTCCTCCACTGAAATGTGGCAATCCTTGAAAGGCTTTGGTGTTCAAGGCCTTAATAGCTTTCACAAAGGGTTCTTCATTGAACAAGGGATTTGGTTCAAGGATAATGTCATCTATGTCTATAGTCTTCTTGCCTTTACCCTTGGTGTCTTCATCCCAAGGTACTTGTGTCCTCTAATCCACCACTTTCTGCAACTTATCCCTGATCTCACTCACAACTTCTTCAAGGAGTCTATTTTTCTCCTTCTGGTCTTCCACTTCTCTAGCCAACTCTATATTGGTGACCATTCTACTCTCCCCTACTGATTCACTAGTATATAGAGACATACACACTCCAACAAGTCTTTAACTTGCTCTGATACCAATCTGATGGGATGAGGTTTGGGATAGACTAGCCTAGTCTATGCTCTTGGATCCTTTCCTTGGATCACTTGGTGTTCTCTACAAACCCTAGGGTCTCTAGGACTTCCCTTTGCTTGAGTAATCCCTTGACCATGCCCAATCCACCCACCAATGAGTTGCAATGCTACTCCTAAGGTTTCACCTACTCATGAGACCCAAAACCCCTTACTATGGCCAAATAGGGCTAATCTTGTTCCACACCTTCCAAGGTTTTAGCAAGGTTGTTTCAGGTCTATTTCATGGTCTATCCACCCATTCAAGAGCCCCCAAGAGGTTTCAAGATTCTAATCCCTTACAAATTTCACAATTTGGGTTTTTGCCTTCGAAAAGGGCTACAAGGATTAGGACCAATTAGGCCTCCTAACCGGTCTTCTAGGGATCCCTCTCACAAATGGTGCACAAACAACCCAATCTCCCCAAAAGGACTGCCAATCATTTGCCAAGGACTCAAGGATTTTCTAGGTTTTAGGCCTCCAAGTGTCTGTACATTTTCCTAGGTGGATTTTAAGGGTTTCGAGAGTTTTTGTGAGTGTTTTTAGGGTCTGCCTGGGTCACAGTGAGTGTTTAGAGTTTTAGCCATGTTGTTTGGATTGGTGGAGGCTCCTCCTTCACACCAATTATGCTTCACTCACTCCTCTACACCTCCTCCAAAGGATGCACTCTCCACTAATCAACCTCGCTCTCCAAGACCTCTACAGCAACAACCATTCCTAACCAAGCACTGTCCAGTCTCGCCTAGGAATGGGTCTTTGCTTGGCCTCCTTGCATTTCCAAGGGCCTTGCTTGCTTGGGACTATAGTACAGGGTCTTCACATCCATTCCCCATGGTTTCATGGTGGTTCCACAATGGGGAATGGAATTAAGACTTCATTTACTCAAACTGGTCCAAAACTAGATAGTAAGATTGCAACTTAAAAATTATTTACAAACACACTCAACCAATAAACAAAAAGCTAATCTAAAAACTCATAATGGAGATATATACACCAAAGAAGACATTTCACATAGGTTTTGTTGCAAATCAATCCATTAGTTTGCTCGGTAACTTCATTCAAACTGACTGGTAACTCAAAAATAATCACAGTCAAGCTCTACTTCCTTGGGTCGTACAAAGTCTAACATTCAACCCATCCAATTAGGGTTTGCAACATCTTATACCACCCATACCTCAGTTGATGTGCCAAAATTAGGACTCTCCATGCACAACAAGGGTCTATGACCATTTTGGGTGGAAAAGTTGCTTGACAACTTCTAAAAGTTGTCATGCAACTTTTGCATCTTTTAAGCAACTTTCCCATTGTTGCTTTTCATGACTCCTAAGCCTATTTTGGGTTATCCTGAGGACATCATCATGCCAATAAGGCCTAGCACACATTCCAAGCACACTCAACCTCTCCTACACAAGAAATCATAACAAAACCACTAAGGACCTAAAACTAGGGCCTAGTCTAGCACACATGAGCTCATGGCTCTTATTCATGTACAATGGCTTCTAAAGAAGCATAACACGAACAAAACAAAGAAAGAGAAAGAGTTTGGAAGGGCATTCCTGCATCACTGTTTGATTGTCAGTGTTAACTATCGGTGGAGTATTTAGAGGCGATGGGCATATGTTATCTATTATTTTCATGCTAGGTGGACCACCAACCTTACCTTTTCCCTTATCCTTATCTTTTTGGTATACTTTGATGGGTTTAGGGTTTCTATATTCTTCCTGCTTTTCCTTCTCTACAAGGAATATGTCCCATGCATTATTTTTTTCCTCTGCAATCTCATTCACTCTACTAGCCATAAGTGCTATATGTCGGTGTGCAGTTGAGAATACTGACCGGTTAGCCTTAGAGATCAGATCATCTATCTCTTTAGGTGAGTTGACTGGATATACAACAAATAGTTTTTCAATTTTTATTTTCTTATCAAGCTCTACAATAGCTTGCCTTCTAGCTTCAAGTCTTTTGAACAGTTCTGCCGGTAATTCATCTACAACTTGCATTAGAAATTTCTTGTAAATATCCAAGTGTAGGATTACACTGTTTTCAAGTTTTTCCTTGTCATCAGTTGATAATGAGTCATGTAATTTGTTGATGTTTTTTAGCTTTCCATCCTCTATTATTTTATTTAGAAGTTTATCAATTGGAGCAATGGTTTGTTGAGTCTTCTTCTTGGTGGTTAACTTCTTCTTTGGAGTTAATTTCCTATCTGTGGGCCTTACTTCTTGTTGTTTCTATCTGGTTCTTCTAGGAGAAGGTGTGGATACCGGTGAAGGTTTCCTTTTTCTCACAACTCTTTTTAATGCAGCTAGCATATCACTCTCCAAGGAAGTTCCAACTAGTGAAAGGTGAGTTTCCAGTTGAAGTGCTTCTAACTCATCTTTAGTAATACCAGTTTGTTTGAGTACATCATCCTTAATAGCTTTTTCTTGCCTAGATCCTCTTCTAACTATTGCTTCAACCTTCTTAACCCTTTTCTTTGATTGAATTTGGTTTTTAATAGTCTCAGGACTGCCAAATACCTCTTCTTTAGGTTCCTTAGGTGCTTTGAGGAGGGTTTTTGCATATGTTTCTATTATGTGGTCATCAGTTTCATACCCCATTTCAGTAACCCAAATGGTTCTTGGGATAACTACCTCCATCCAAATCTCACCCTTCTTAATAACAAAATAGATTTCATCCTTATACTTGTTTACAATTTCTTGTGACAATCTGACTCTTGTTTTCATCCAGGCCTTCAATTCCTAAAAATTCTCATCTATGTTCTTTTCTCTATTCTCTCCCATGTTGTTTAGTAAATATGACAACTATTTGCCTATAGGTATATCAAAACCAAGATTTTTGTTACCGATACCGGGTACTTGTTTTGTTATGTGTAGCATTAGACAGACAAGTAGGTTTCCAAATCTGAATGTCCCCTTTTTTTCTTTCTTTATCTTTCCCAAGTTGTCAATTAGTTCATCTTTTAGCCATTCACACACATCTATTTTTGCATTATCATTAATCATGTCATAGGCACTCTTTATGCATAAGCTAGAGACTGAGTTTAACCTATTTGCATGTGTGGTTTTGTAGCCTAAAATCATACTGATGAATCTGACATTGATATATGTTACATCATTTACTCTTAAGGATCTCTTATCAGATGTTGCGCCTATTAGGTTAATCACAAGGTCATTTGAGACCTTCTTTGTTTTATTAGGCCTGTTACCGATGGAGGGTAACCCTATCACAACCTTTACTACTTCTTTAGTGATTTTGTGAACTAAGCCTGGAAACCAAAAGAATGCACCATGTACCCTGCTTAGTACTATCCTTATAACATCCTTAGAAAAATCTAGAATACTGAGATTTTCAGTGAAACCTAGGGTTTCTATTATCTTGTGTTCAACTTTAAAATTACCAGAATCATCACAAATTACAGACTTATACATATTCTTTATTTACTCATCACCTAATTCCTCTATGTGACAATGTATGTACATTCTAGGGTCTTCAGCAAAAACTACTCCTTTAGGGATTTGAGAAAAAGCACCAACATTATCATCTTTCTTGGTAATTTTGGGAACTAAATAAAATATGGGTCTAGGGCATTAATCACTTCGACTACAGTAGGGTTTGCTATGAATTCAGGAACATATGAAGAAGCCATGATTATAAATACCTTTATCTACCTTAGGAATGATTGCTTGCTGATTTTCTTCACTTCTTTTCTCGGAATGCCTTTCCTCAGGAATTTTCGCACTCTCAAAGTTTTGAATGCTCAGTGAAATGAAAATGGAGTCAAAGCACTTTCTTTATAATGTTAATTTTTCCAACCACCACATTTAATGCTTGCCGGTTAAGTAATGACTTAACTTATTTGCCGGTATAGAAGTAATTTCAACTTCTCACCATCAACCGAGGGAATAATAGCATGTGTCATATTTGATTGCCAAACCCTCAAAGGAATTTTCTTCAATTAGATGAAGACACTCCTACTGTGGAGTGTTACTCTATTCTGCCAGTAGAGGAGTATTCCTATTACCATTTAGTTCTGATTTCTTGATCCATTGTTTTGAGAATTCCTACTTTACTTCTTCAACTTTTTCTTTACCTTTCAAACTAGGACCTTTGTTATTTACCACTGAGGACTTTCTTCTACAAAATTTAGCAATATGTCCAATTTTGTTACATGCATAACAAGTCACCTTATTTTTTTGAATAGCTTTTCCATATCCTATGTCAGTTTGTGTCCTGCATTGATTAGATAGATGTCCAAGTCTTCCACAAACACAACATCTTACATTCATTTTGCAAATTTTTGAATTATGACCAACTTTGTTGCATTTTGAACATTGACCGGTGGGTGTATTGGTATTCTGATAATTTTTAGATCTACACTGATTTTCTCTATGACCATACTTGTTATAGTTAAAGCATTTGCCATTAAATTTATAAGTAGTAGGTTTTCTTCTCGGTTTGCTATGATCTTGTGTGTTTTCAGTACCGGAGTTTTCACCAGCTTCAAAGCCAAGGCCACAAGTGTCACCATTAGGTTTCTGATTCTTCAACAAGTCACCAAGTTCTTTTGAGGTTTTCTTGAATTTTTCTTTGTGCTGATTTGCAGTATCCAGTTCTCTTACCAAGATTTCTTTCTGTCTCATAAGTTCATTTGAGTCATTCTGTGTATGCACCAGATCTGTCTTCAACATATCATTTTCATAGCTAAATCTTGTATTCTCATTTGCAGCATCACTTAGTCTTCTAGTCAGATCTTCTTCATTCTTCTTCCTATCTTCAATTTCCTTACAAAATCTCATAGTCATATCCTACATCTCATTCTTTGTTGTCATGTTTTCTTGTTTCAGCTTGTTTATTAGATCACCAAGAGTTTCCTTTTCATCATTCTCATTTTGCATCTTTTCACAAAGTTCTCTTCTCTTGTTTCTTGCAATGGTAAGATTTTCTTGAAGTGCTTGAATAATATCCTATGCAGCCTTTAGATGATCTTCAAGTTTGATATTTTTCAACTTTTCTACATCATAGTCTGAGAGAGCTGCTTCTAATTGCTTCATCAAGTTTTCCATCTCTACCAGTGTAAAGATCTTCCTCAAGCTATTAGGCTTTTGAAAATAGAGGACCAAGCTCTAATACAAATTGTTAGGATTCCCATAGATACTGAGAGAAGGGGGGGGGATGAATCAGTATCTGACCGGTTATAAGATTTTCTTAACTTAAAACATGTAAAGCATATCAATACTGTATACCGGTAAACATAAATTAATGCAATAAATAGAGATAGCAACAACCACATGAAAACACACCATAACACAATATTTTAATGAGGAAACCCAGTGTGGGGAAAACCTTAGTGGGATTTGTGACCTACAATATTCACTTACTGGCCAATAAGAGAATATTACTACTACAAGAGGGGCCTGCACATGCAGGAAGGCCAAGTGCCTAGAGATCACTGCTCAATTACAAAATGGGAAGTCTCACTGACTTACAAAACTGATTATATAAATCCAATGTCTTTTACTACTTCAAAATAGTATCTACTATGCCAGATCTAGTATCGATGTATAGCTCTACTTCATACATAAATCCTTAACCTATAATTCACATAATAGGGCTGCCTTATTTTGCCTATTAACTTCCTTCCATCTATCACTTAAATGTTCTACAATGATCTCTTATATATATGAGTCATTTTACAACTTGCCAAGTCGGCTTACAATGATTTTACAATAATTTACAAAATATATTATAAACAAAATTCCTATCGGCTTCTGTGCCGGTATACTTCCTTTCACTGCCGGTGTAGAGTCTGACCTTGTTGGTGCCGATAAAATGTCTTGCCGGTGTGATAGGATTGTAAGGTTGCCATCAATGACAAAACCTTCAATCACCTACAATATTGCATTGGAGTGTGCATTTTCCAACATATGATAATGTACATAACTATTTACATGATGAGAATGTAAAATGTGCTAACATGTGTTGTGTGCAGGATGTGATGTAATTGTGATATCTATATGTATGTATGAAATGATTATATGTGGTAATGCAGGTGCAAACTACATGAAATGCAAATATTTTTGTTGTGCCATTATACCCAGTCATGTGATAGAAGGCTACACAGACTCGGGAATGACTATGGAGGTCAATCAAGAAAGGGAGATGAAAGATAGAAGATATGGAATTCAAAGAGCTTCTTGTGCATTATCATCATTGAGATTTATTATAGCAAATAGGTTATGACAATCGAGGCATATGTTTGACCCAGAAAGTAATTGTACCCGTTTAAATGGAGATCAGACAGTTACAAACAAGGAATGCCCCAATTCACACTAGACTTATAGTGTCCTCATATCCTTGGTCAAGTCATAGCATTACTAAGAGACAATGCACAGACAACAAAGAAAAATAGGTGATGATACCCCATCATCGCCTTTATAGTCAAAGACATCCTGGAGATAGAATCTCTAGTCAGAGACATCCTGGAAAAGCTAAAACAGATGTCACCAAAAGATAAAATCAAAAGAAAGCCAAGAATCGACACCAACATCCACTGTAGTCCTCAAGTTTAGTGTCTCTTATCACTTATATAAGTCTTATTTGATTGTGGTCACAAATGTTTACTTTCACAAAAGGATAGATAGCACTGAGCCATAATATTGTCTGAGTCTATTGATAGATTAATTTGTTGAAGCCCATTTGTTGTCGTTGTGTCTCATCTAAAACTCACTAAATCCATGCAACTAATACTTTATTGCGGAGAAGATAAAACTTTATTGCAGATTGTGATGCAAATGCTGCTTTATTGTGGATTGTGTGGGGATAGACTAAAGAAAATTGGAAGAAACTATACTCCTTAGAACATGGATGTTCTTAGTTCCACACCCATAACTAGACATAGGATTTTCCTTAGCCACAAATAGGATCTGATTTATTATGGATGGAAAGGGGTGAAAAGGAATGTTATTATGAATGCCTAACTAATCTTGGGTAGATCAATAACAAGCCATGATGAGAATGGGTAAGTTTGTTATGAATGAGTAGGTTGTGAGTGTGTGCAAAGTGAAAGGATGAAAGTGAATCCTAAAGGAGGGAGGAGCAATGTATCTACACATGGCACCGGTGACCCGATTTTCACCATGGTACTTGCCCAGGGCACCATCGAAGTGGTTTTCACCATTGGACGAAATGTTTTTCTTTACACTTTTTTTTTTTGATTTTTTTTTTGTGTCACAAGGTGCCTGTGTACTAGGTTTTCACCAAGTAACGATTTTTTATTTTTATGATTTTTTTTGTATTTTTGAATTTTATGATTTTTTATTTTTTTGTATTTTTGATATTTTTTGATTTTTTTGTATTTTTGAATTAGGATACTCTGAAGAGCTATATGTAAAACCTATGAAGGTGCATGTTGTTGATAGGATCCTCCAAAGGTTTGCCCTCTGTGGTTGAGAGCTGATATGCACCAGATCCATAGGCTGTTGTAATGATGTAAGGACCAAGCCAATTTGGTTCGAACTTGCCCTTCTTCTCTTTGTCTTGCTGATTTTTAGGATTTTATTTGAGAACTAAGTCACCCACCTCAAATGTGTGAGGGTTTACCTTATGATTTTAGTTGTGTTGTTCCTTGACTGAATGATATGTATCTCGAGCAACTGTCTTCCTTGATAAATGAACTGAGATAGAATTACTAATGTGTAGACTACACAAGCCCGTATGTGTGTCACCTAAAGAAGTTTGAGCATCCCTGATAACAAAGTCCTTCGAGGAAGCTCCATTAAAGGTCCATGATGTATAGCTAGAAGGGAATGGATGTGTGAAACAAGTGGATGAGCTATGAAGGCTTATGATTTTGAAAAGAAGTGAAAGTAGGATAGCATGATGGAGACTTAGGATCAACAAGTATGCTTTTTGACTTAAAATTTTAGAGCTTTTTCCCCTAGTTATTTTGATATTAGGGGAGATCAACTCTTTCTCTTTTTATTTTATAGAATTTTTATCCTTGACCTTGATTTTTTCAAAGTCCAATAGCTTTTGATTTTGATTTGGACTAAATGAATTTTCTTTATTTTTGACTTTTAGATTTTTCTTTTCAAAGCTTGATTCTTGATCCCCAATGAGTAAGGGCTTTCATAATTCTTGTTGATCCAAGTCTAGAAGTGGAGTGGAGTGGAAATGGAAAGAATGGGTGATATGGTAAGGCTATAAGAGTTATCAAGAAGGTTGGCAATATGCTCAATAGATTCTTCGCTAGAACCACTCTTAGGACTATTGATATCAAGAGGTTCTTGCACCACTAGAGGAGATTTGCATTCAGACTTAGTAGCCACAACACTAGGTGTTTCACACCCAGTTCCTTGATATTGCAAATTGTTTATAGATTGTTCCTGTTGACTGAATGTCTTAGAAAATAGTGGGCGTTGATCAACACGAAAGATATACTCACCACATCCCATGTCTTTAAACTTGAACTTTTCTTTGATCTCTTCTTGTTTTGATGTAGAAGCTTTCAACGATTGTGGATCCACATATGTTGAAGATGGAACAACTTCTAGATTGATTGGTATTGTTATTTCTGATCTAGATCGCAGATTGTTGCAATATATAAATGGATTTGGATCAACTTTGATGGTCACTTCAACTCCATTGTGTGGGAACTTGATACATCGATGATATGTTGAGGGAACAACTCTCATTTCATGAATCCATGGACGTCCCAAAAGTATGTTGTCTGTGAGATCGAGGTCTAGGACTTGACAAACCACATCTTTTGTAACTGGCCCAACTCTGAGAGGCAAGGTGACTGTGCCTTTGGATGAATGCTCTTCATAATCATATGCCTTGATGGTAATTTTGTTTGTAGAATTCACAACTTTGTCTAAATATCCTAATTGTATTATTGTGTTCAAAGTACATATATTGAGACTAGCTCCTCCAGCTATCAGGACTTGTTTTATTCGATGTTTGTGTAGGAAGGCTTCAATGTGTAAGGTGCATTATGTGGTTGGCTCACAAAGGCGTCGTCAGCTTCTGTAAATGTAAGGGAGTGTGGAATAGAAAGGTATCCCACCATGGCTTGAAAATGATCCATGTTTAGATCAGTGGTGATGGAAGTGTCTCTCAAAGTTTTATCAAGAATGGCTTTATGTGCAGGGGATATGCGTAATAGATCAAGGATTGAGATAAGCGCAGGTGTCTTGCCTAACTATTCTACAGGGTCATACTCAGGTTTGGTTGATGAGGAAGTAGTTTTTTTAGCTAGAGCACCTTGCAAAGTGAGTTTACCTTGACAAGTTGTAACATTACATTCAGAGCTAGGTTTGGAAGAAGATCCAATGCCTTTCAGGACAACCTTGTGTCTTTGGGTAGAATTCTTAGGCATTTAGTCCTTGATGATAATGGCAAAGACATAATTATCCATTGAAATGTGATTTCTAGTTGAATCATAGTTATAGGATGCTCTGGTATAGTTGGTCTGCTCATCCGTGGCTTTAGCTTTTCCATTGTCATGTTTTGGGAATGGCTCCTTACACATTTCATGTTCTTGGTTAGATGAGTGTCCCTCAATCTCAATGTCACCTCTATCAATGAGATCTTGTATGATGTTCTTCAGATGATGACAATTTCCTATTTTATGACCCTTGCTCTTATGAAATTCACAATACTCATCATCATTCCACCAATTTGGTTTAACCTTTGGCTCATATGGAGGTAGATCTGGGATTGTTATTATTTTGTTTGCCACTAGCTTCTTGAAAGCCAATTCTAGTATTTCTCCCAATGGGGTGTACTTCCTTCATGACTTTGACTTTGTTTGAGTATTCACTTGATTGTTTGTAGAGCTTGATCTGGAAAAAAATTATTTTGGGTCATACTGTATTGGCATCTACAATGCCATCATTGACTATGTTCTTGTTTTTAGTCCAAAATCTTGGCTTGTCTTTTCCTTTAAAGTCCTCTTTGTTTTCTTTGAATATTTTGACGATGCCTTGCTCAATTAGGACCTTCTCTATTGCTAATCCTTTTTCAATGAAATCCTTGAAAGTGGACAAGAAATCTTTTCTTAGGTCATAACCAATTTCTCTGTGGACATTCTAGGTGAACATCTCTACCATTTGTTTTTGTGGAATTTCAAAAGAGCATCTGCTGGCTAGATTCCTCCATCTTTGTAAAAATGATGAAAAAGACTCTCCATCCTTTTTCTTGGTGTTGCACAAAGTAGTGATTGATATGTTTGTCTCTATGTTGTACGAGAAATATTGGATAAATGCCTCTTCTAAGTCACCCCATTACTTAATTCTAGGTGGGAGTTGGGAGAACCATTCCATAGCTTGATCACCTAAGCTCTGTGGGAATAATCTCATCAAATATATCTCTTCTACTACTACCTCAATGAAAGCTGTAAAGAACTGTCTTATATGTGCCTTAGGATCCCCTTTTCCTCTATACTTTTCAAACTTAGGTGTCACAAAGTGTGTAGGAAATGAAGGCATTGGAATGCTCTTGTCAAATGGATAGGGACATATGTCTCTCATTTTGTAAGTTGGCTTTGGTGTATTTATTTCCTCCATTTTCTTTTGTAAGTCCTTGATTTGCTGTTCCAAATTGTTCTTAGGTGGCTTGAACCACTACGTGGAGGAGGAGCATGTTTCATATATGGATGGTATTGATCATAGACATGTTCATATGGAGGATGTCTATAGTGATGCTGCATATATGGACCACTTGGTATAGAGTCATGATGAGGAATGAAATATCTGCTTTGTCCATGTATACCATACTCTGCAAGCATGTCATGAGTTTGTTCTAGTGTGTTGCCCCCAAATTTGACGTGAGGTTTCCTTGTGTCCAAATTTTGATCATGACTTTGGATATCCAATTGCTTTGGTGGTTGGTGCTTAGCATTGGCGTGTGATTGAGTATATTTTTCTATATAGGACTTCCATAATGGTCTGTGAAGGTGAGTATCATATGCTTGACCATGTGTGTATGGGACCTCAGGTTTTTGAAACAAAGATGATGGTGATTCAGGCACCATATGTGGTCCTCTATTGCCTCCACTATTAGGTCTCCTTTGATCCATGTTGAGGTGAGGTTGTTGCAAAGGTCGATTTTCCATTATTTGAGACATGTCAAAATCATGAGGGATCTTGGCTCCACTTTGTGCCATCACTTGTAAGAAATATTGTCTATCTCTCCTCATTATTTCCTCAACCAATCAATTAAAATGGGGATCCATAATGGAGTCTTCCACTTATGCTGAATGTATGGAAAAGTTGTCCATATTGTCATTACGTGTATCGAGTCTTCCACTTATGCTGAATGTACAGAAAAGTTGTCCATATTGTCATTATGTGTATCATTGTTTTTTGTAGTATCCATGTTCTAAACATTTGGAATGTTTCTATAAGCATTCATGTCGAGTAATGTGGTGTGATCAGAATTAAAAAAGACATCATTGTCATACTCATAGGCACTCATGTTTGCGGACTCTTGAGCCTCTTTAGATTCTCTCCTATATTTTTTGAAACGAATTTCAACAATGAGCTAGGTCTTGACCAAGATGTGTGAGACTAGATGAAAATGGAAAAGAGTATGAAAGACCAAGAGTTGGATGGAATGTAAATAAATCTAAGGTTTACTTGCAATGTCCAAAGTGTAAGACCAAGTATGTATGCAGTAGAGTAGGTGTGGCTTCCAAAGAGATGATAGTTTCTCTTGATGAGGTAAGTTGACCTTGACTCTAAGTAAGACCAAATGAGACCCAAAAGTGATATACCTTGATGAGGGACCACTTAGCAAAATGTTGTTGTATGTAGTGTGTTGACAAAGTAATATGAGGACAAGCAAGTGACCTTTTGACTCAAGTTTAGACAAATGTGAATGTAATGCAAGGTGTAAAGCAATGATGAAATTTGTGAGACCCAAAGATAGGTTGAATGCTAGATCAAAACCCAGAGAAATAACCTAGGAAGCTCAAGAATTCTAAAACTGATTTCTCTTGTTTGTTGGACTGTAAATTTTTCCAATTTGTGAAGCTGTTTGTTGTGACCAAATCTGAATTTTTTAATTGTTTTTTGCGACAAGATGACACAATGTTGATCAGGACTCAATGTTTGCAAGTGTTTAGACTCAAAATGATTCAAAATAAAGTGTGTTGTTTGATGTAAAAATGTTTGACATACACTTGAAGACACAAAAGACACAATGTTTTTATGTTTGGTCTTGAATGTTTGAATGTTCAAAAGAATACAAGCACAATTCCTATGGCTAGCCAGGACAATAGTTGTTGATCCCACATACGGTTTCCCCCGAGGCTACGCTATTCAGAGAAGATACTTAGATTCTTGACCCCACTAGCTCCACCCTCGATACTCACTTCTCCGAGGTAGCCAAGCATCAGTCCCCACAAAAACTCTTCGTGGCAAACTTTGTATCTCTACTAAGAATTGTATGTGTGTGGGTTGCTCCAGAGGTCCAACCTCCTAACTCAACAACTAGAAAGATTTTGGCTTTCTAAAACAAAAAGGTGCTAGTAAGAGCATCCACTCATGTGGCCATACATGCGGCACTTTCAACTCTATAAATATAGAAGGCTCCCAGCCGGTAGGGGTTACGCCCTACAAATGATCAAATAAATTTGATCAAATGGGTTTATGGGGAGACATAGTGTCGGTATGAACTAATCAACACATGTTACCCATGGCTTTCACCATGGATACAATTTTTTATAGTGGTTCGAAAGAGGATGGCTTTCACCATGTGATATTTTGCCAAGATCAAGAGGCAATGGAAATCACAAATAAGAGAGACAAAATAGATGATAGGAATAAACTGTATTCTATCAAGATGCAAAATATGATCAATTGGATCATTACAAGATGTTGATTGATTTCCCATACAAACAATGTAGATGAGCTTGCTTATATAGGCAAGGCTAGGGATATGTGAGCATACAAACATGACATGTGGCTCAATAAGAAACAAGGGTAGGTAGGAGAAATAATATAATATTCCACATGAGGTGGAATGTAACAACAAGATAAGATCAACACCATAAAAGGTGGAAATTCTCCTACACACACTATCCCAATGTTGGCACAAACACCAAAGTGTCTCATACCCCAAACACCAAAGTGTCTCATACCCAAACTAATATTAAATGCATGTACCTAAGTAAACTTAAGTAAGGTGTAATAATATCCAAGATGAATAATTATTTACACCAACATTTGGTTTTAAATTATTATTTAAAAAAAAAACAAAAAAAAAATATTTCCACCTTTTATGGTGTTGATCTTATCTTGTTACATTCCACCTCATGAGGAATATTATGTTATTTCTCCTACCTACCTACACCTATCTCCCACCTACCCTTGTTTCTTATTGAGCCACATGTCATGTTTGTGTGCTCACATATCCTTAGCCTTGCCTATATAAGCAGGCTCATCTACATTGTTTGTATGGGAAATCAATCAACATCTTGTAATGATCTAGTTGATCATATTTTGCATCTTGATAGAATATAGTTTATTCCTATCATCTATTTTATCTCTCTTATTTTTTCTTTCCATTGCCTCTTGATCTTGGCAAAATCTCACAGAATTCAGTTTGTGGAAGAGGTTTAAGGCCTCCGGTATTGAGCTTAACCAGAATGGTACTCAGGCATAGGAGATGCTATTCTTGCAGTTCAATCTTCATTTTTGATTGTAGTCCAATCTTTTTTGTAGTCAGCGAGGCTCCTTTTGTGATGAGTAGTGTACTCTAAGTTGTTGGCCTTCCTACATGTGCAGGTCCCTTCATTTTGTAATCACATACTACAAAAGTATTATTTGACTGTGGGTAGGCTTCCCACTGTGGTTTTTCCCTTTACCGGGTTTTTCATGTACAAATCTTGGTGTCATGTGTTATGGATGGATGGTAACTAATATGTGCTTTATGTTTATGTTTAATTGCTATATTAGTTATTCCGGTATTTGGTTTATGTATTTTGGTATTGAGGTTATGTGTTCTGGTAATAAGGATTTGAATGCTTAAAGTTCTATAATCCGATGACAACTTATTCACGTCCCCTCTCAGTTGTCCTCTATTTATTTGAGTTTTCTAACACCTTGTAGGTACAACATAAGGTCAAATGGACACCATATGACCCCTTAGGACACTATAGGGTCATATGGTCTTCTAAGGGGTCATATGGGATTCTAAGGAACCACACATGTGTGACCCCTTAGGACCCCAGATGACCCCTTTTAAAGTCCTAGTCGGTACAACATACCCCTTAGGATCCCATATGATTTCTTAGGACACCGTAGGGTCATATATTGTCCTAAGGGGTCATACAGGGTCGTAAGGTGCCACACATGCATTTTATAACACATGTGTGATCCTTTAGGACCCCATATGACCCCTTAGGAGACCATAGGGTCATATGATGTTCTAAGGGGTCATGTATGGGGTCCTAAGGGGCTACACATTTATTGATCCCTTGGGACACCATATGATCTCTTTGAAAGTCATAGTCGGTATAACATACCCCCTAGTACATCAAAGACCCCTTAATACATCCCATGAAATCTTTTTACACCTTTTAGCATTTTATAATATGTAACATAAGACCCCATACAACACCATAAGACCCCTTTGGACTCTAAGGACCTCTTATGACCTCTTATGACCCCTTAAGACCCCTTATGACTCCTATTGACCCTTACTAACCCTATTTGACCCCATAGGATCATATAGTGTCCTAAAGGGTCATTTGGGGTCCTAAGGGGCCAGACATGTGTTCTAACACATGTGTGACCCCTTAGGACTACATATGACCCCTTTTAAAGTCCTAGTAGGTAAAACATACTACCTAGGACACCATATGACCCCATAGGATCATATAGCATCCTAAGGGGTTATATGGGGCCCTAAGGGCCCACACATGTGTGACCCCTTAGGACCCCATATGACCCATTTTAAAGTCCTAATAGGTACAACATAACCCTTAGGAAACCATATGACCCCATAGGATCATATAGCATCCTAAGGCGTCATATGGGATCCTAAGGGGCCACACATGTATGACCCCTTAGAACCCCATATGACCCCTCTTAAAGTCCTAGTAGGTACAACATACCCCCTACTACATAGTAGGAGTTATAAAGATCTAAACAACCCCTTTATTTCAATTATTAAAAAAGTACAAAAACTACAAATAATTACAAAAATCTTAGAAATAAAGTTTAATAAAATCTAAATAATATTTAGTTTATATAATGTTAAATAGTTTAACATGGCTCTGCGTGCAAAAAATCGATGCAATGCATTGCCATTCTTTTTTGAGCACTCCTATCCATCGCGGGGAATTCACAGAAGCTTTGCAAATCAGTTCACTCTTTTGGCTAATTACTCTGGGACTAAGGAACCAGGCAGGGTCATATCACGAACCAGCGAACAATTGGCCTACTTTGCAAAAACAAAATACTCTCTGGTTGATGCAGTTAGGTCTCCCCCTCCTCTTTGCAAGGGCTGGGATCAGGATTGGCATTTGGTTAGCTGTAGAAATAAAAAGGAATTAGGGCAACCAAATTGCCTTAAGGGAAATCCCAATCATTGTTGGGAGGAGGGTTTTGTAAAACCTAACCAGTCAATGAGTTCCTTTTCTCACCATTTTTTTCCTCCACGAAAATCCTTTGGTAAATTATCAAAGAGTATGGAAACCCTTGGCCGTCACTCTTTCAGGAATCATCACATTTCAAAGGAAGTTAAGCATCCTATTACAGATTTACCTTCAAATCCTCTAGCTACTCCTAATGGGTTGGGCATTGAAATTGGTACCTATACTCAGGCCAGGTATCAAATGCATTGCAACGACCGAATGATCTTTGCTTGGTGGAAAGGTTGGGGGATCTCGTCTAAACAAATTGCTAACTGGGTGTCATCTTCTTTCAATAACCAGGTAAAAATTGACATCCTTCCTGATAATTTCTTATCTATTGAATGTGGTAATCAGAATTTGAGAAATTCTTTGCTAAACAGGGACATATTAACATTCAAGGGTCTAGGGTTCAATTGCTAGGAATGGCAACCCCTCTTTCTTCCATCTCAATTCAGTTCCTGCATGGTTAATAGAGAAATTTCACTTGATAAATTTCTTGTAGAATTGTGAAATAATGATTTTTTAAGAATAATAGGCAACAAAATAGGTAAATTTGTAGAAGTTAAGAAATCAGCCCTAAGCTTCTTTAACCAGCTTTTGATCATTATCATGAATATTAACATTAAATCTTTAGAGTCCATAACAATGATATGCGATAATTTATGTTTAACCCTAGAATTACCCTTTTATAATGGTTCTTTTGAAGATACTATGCCAAGGAAGATCCCCTTTGAGAAACCTTCCCCTGAATCATTTCTCAAGTCTAATGGCACCCCATTCAAATTTGTGGAAGGAGGGGGTTTTACCTTTGAGGGCTTTAAGAATAACATTAACACTAATCATCTCATCGCGGACCTATGTCCTCATAGCTCCCTAGTTAAGACTTCTCGCTCCCCTTTTCCTCCATTGCCAACTATTAATCTACCTATAGTTGACTCTTTTCTTAGGGATCGAGACCTGGAAGAGGGTGAAATCAGTGAGTGGCTCCCTCAGATAGAGAAGCTTAGATTGACAAATATAACATCATCTAGCTCTCTCATCCCACCAGAGAGGCTGAGTCCCTTGAGGTCTCCCCCTTTAATGGAACTAACCTCCTCTATGCAATTAGCAGAGAAGGATAATATTTCCCCAGATCTAGGAATGGCATCTATGCATGGTCAACCAATCTATCAAGTCTCATGTATGAAGGCTGCTGAGGAGGAAGATGTTCACCCTCCATCTCTGATGGCTATTTTTGATACAATTGTAGAATCTGAGAGTGACCGTGTGTCCAGGGAAGTTAACATCATTGCCAATTTTGTAGGGGAAGAAGTAGTAAACGACCTTATGGATCAACTGGTTGATGAAATCTATGATGATGAGGAATTGGAAAGACAAAGAGATCTCCTTGTCAAAAATCTAGTAGATATTTCCAGAGTCAACTTAGAAATAGATGAACTCTTTATAGCATTAGATAACTTAGAATGATAGTCCAAACACCCTAGGCATTCTCAGCTTTGATAAAAGAAAAGGCTCTCCTAACTGTGCTAAACGCAGTAAGAGAAGAGGCAGGAGATCCCTTACTGAACTACGATCTAAGGATGGAGAAGCAAGGGATCAGTCTAAAATATCTACTCTTTTTAATGCAGGGGAGGGGAAGTTCCTCCCCACAGAGCCATGGAAATCATAACATGGAATGTTAGGGGTCTAAATGCCCCTAACAAACAATGCATCTTAAAGCACCGCATCTCT
This sequence comes from Cryptomeria japonica, assembly GCF_030272615.1. Lineage (NCBI taxonomy): Eukaryota > Viridiplantae > Streptophyta > Pinopsida > Cupressales > Cupressaceae > Cryptomeria > Cryptomeria japonica. The sequence continues at coordinate 175,135,552 of NC_081409.1, forward strand.
AATTCTAAACCTAACATAATTTTAATCCAAGAAACTAAAATGAACTCCTCTGAGATTGTCCTTTTTGAGAAAAAACTAGGCGTTAGATAGCTAAAACATTCCCCTACCAAAGGGGCCTCAGGGGGCTTAGCTATCATTTGGGACTCCAGATTCATCTCGTTTACACCTTTAGAGATTAACAAAAATTGGATAGGAGGAGAATTAGTAACCTATAAAAATAACCTAAGATTCAAATTGATTGACATTTATGGCCTTATCCAGAATAGGGATAAGGCTAGGGTGTGGATGGAACTTGAGTCTTTCTGTAGAAGTTTCCCAAATGATGTATGCATCATTGGTGGAGATTTCAATGCTATCACCAATGTAGCTGAGAAAAGAGGAGGTAGCAGAAAACTCTCTCCAGCAGCTATAGATTTCAATCATTGGATGAATAAGAATTCCCAGTTGGAAATCTAGATGGTAGAGAATGCCTTCACCTAGAACAACAGAAGGACTGGTTTCTATAACATCGCTGAGAAACTTGATAGGTTCTTTATCCATGAGGGGCAAGCCTCTCCCTTTATAAAGATCTGACCATTTCCCACTCCAATTAAACTTAATATCTAACCACTCCCTTAAAAAATGCCCCTTCAAATTTGAGAGCATGTGGTTTAGAGATGATAACTCTTTAAACCTTATTGAGAACTAGTGGAGAAGCTCTTTCTTCTCTGGTTAGAAGATGTTTATTATCACAAGCAAGTTAAAGCTTATCAAAAGGAAGCTCTTAGAATGGAACAAGACTAATTTTGGAAATATTTTTCATAAAAAAATTCTAATAGAAAATGATCTTAAGAATGTTAACATTGAGGATCTTGATAAGGGGACGGATGAACATCTCTTCCTCAAAGAAAAGGCTCTACTCTTTGAATATGAAAAGACACTCTCAAATGAAGAGATCTTTTGGAAACAAAAATTGAGGGAGACTTGGTTTAGTGATGGGGACCAAAATACTAAGTTTTTCCACAATAGTACTAAGCAGAGGCGATGGGTCAATCAAAATTCTAAAATTAAGAGTTTCCAGGGTTCCATCCTATCTGAACTGGATGATGTTGCCTCCGAGGCAGCAAGGTTTTTTGATAAAATCTTAAACAATATTGAAGGCTCCAACCTCAAAGGCCAACTCAATATTATCAAGAATCTTCTAAAACTCATTAACGATGATAAAAAAAAAATCCTGTTAAAGAAATTCTCTGAGGAGGAGGTTAAATCTATCCTTATGAAGATGAATCCTGACAAGTCCCTGAGTCCGGATGGCTTCCCCAGTAGCTCTTTCCAAAAATGTTGGGGTTTTATGGAGACAAAGATCACTAACGCCTTAGAAGGTATTAGGAACTCTAGTAAGATTCTCAAAGAAATCAACAATACCTTCTTAGCTCTCATCCCCAAAAAAGAGAATCCTGAAAGCTTTAACGACTGCAGACCATTAGCCCTTTGCAACACTCTATACAAACTCTTAACCAAAACCCTAGCAGCTAGACTCTAGAATCTTCTCCCTATTATCATTAGTGAAGAACAAATTGGCTTCATAGTAGATACATCAATCTATGATGGGGTTATTATAGCCCAAGAGGCCATTCATTTGGTCCAGCTCAACTGGGCCCCAAGTATGCTAGTCAAATTAGACATAAGAAAAGCTTATGACAAAGTTGACTAGCACTTCCGATGCAAATGCTTGGAGGCCTTTGTATTTTCCAAATCCTAGATCAACCTAATCTTTGAATGTATATCCACCCCCAAATTCTCGATCTTGGTTAATGGTTCCCCGGAAGGTTTCTTCAGTAGCTCAAGAGGGCTCAGGAAAGGAGATCCTATGTCCCCCTTCCTCTTCATCATCATGGCTGAAGCCCTAGGTAGATCCATCTCTAAGGCCAAAGAGGAAGGTCAGATCCAAGGAATCCCCATTACCAGTGGCCTCCCTTCCTTTACCCACCCGCAATTTGTCAATGATACAATTCTTTTTGGGTAGGGAAGTGTAAGAGAAGCAAGCACCTTCAAAGGCATCCTTAATTCCTATATGCTAGCCTTGGGTCAAGAGGTGAATCAGGCCAAATCTGTAGTTTTTATGTTCAACATAGACCCCTCCCTAGGAAAAGTGATCAGCAATGTCCTGGAGTTTAGTGAAGGAACTCTTCCTTGCAAATACCTAGGCATTCCCCTTGATAAGGGGAGAAGACCCTCAAAATTATGGGACAACTTGTTGGATAAAATCAAGTCTAGGATTAACACTTGGAAAGGGAAATGGATCTCATCTGCAAGTAGAGAAGCCTTGGTTAGATCGGCCTTGTCAGCTATGCCCATTTACCAAATCTCTTGTCAACATTTATCTTCTTCTAAACTTGCAGAGCTCAACAAGCATTTCATGACTTTCTTTTGGCAAGGTGCTAATGACAATCATAAAATATCACTCATATCCTGGGATAAGATATGCAAACCTAAAGAAGAAGGAGGAGCTGGCATTAAAAACCTTCACGATCAGGGCAAAGCCTTGGGTGCCAAGTTGGTATGGAGGATGTTCAGAACCCCCCACCTCAAATGGGCTCACTTGCTGCACCACAAATACCTTAATGGAGGGAACCCTATCCAAATCTTCAGAGAAACCAACCCTCCCAGAGGGTCCTGCCTATGAAATTTTATGTTAGACTGTAGGAGGATTATCTTTGACAGACTCACTTGGAACTTGGGGTCTAGGGATAAAGTCTTCTGGTTGGATTCATGGGGTGGATATAAGGCTATTGATAATATCCATGACTTTGGTGCTACTTGTATCCTTCTTGAATCTCATAAAGGACCCCTGTTAAACAACTATATCTCCCCTTCAGAGGATGGGGCTAGTTGGTAGTGGATCGAGAAGGAAGATGAGGATATCCCGGTAAGGGATAAACAAAAACTTATGGCAATTCTTAAATCAAGGAACATTGCCTTAGGTCAGAATGATGACAAGCTCATCTGGGATGACTCCCTAAGAGGAGAATACAACTCCAAGGATGGGTACTCTCTCACCTCCAAATTGTTTATAAGACCTATGACTGAGCTTCCCTTAAAACTTTGCTGGGATAAATACTGTCTACCTAAGGCAGGTTTCTTCTCCTGGCTTGCAGCTCAGAACAAGCTCTTAATTACAGACAAATTTAGAAGAATGGGGTATGAGGGCCCTAGTAGATGTCCTCTTTGTAAGGCAGATGAGGAAGACACCAATCATATCCTCCTTAACTTCCCCTTTGCTCACAAATGTTGGATCTGGTTCACCAACAAACTTGAATGGTCAACGGCCTTCCCCCACACCATCTTTGAAATGCTCAAGGCATGGCCTCTCCTCAGGCGTGGATTTATCTTTGAAGGTTTATGGATATCTCTTCCTTCTTCCATTATATGGGAACTATGGAAGGAGAGAAGTAGATGCCTCTTTAAGAATGAAAAACTAGAGGTTCCTAGAATCATTAATAGGATAGAGTTAGCTATCACTGAGCTCATGAACAACCGATTGTCATCAGGCACATTGGAGAATGCCTCTATCACTTATTGGGATGAAAAGATGATAAAACATTGGGAAGACTTATCCCTTCCTTCCTTTGTAGGAGATGGTTCTATTGCAAGTCTTTGATCAAGGGATTCTTGCAGATGGCAGCCCCCAGGAAAAGGTTGGATGAAGATAAAATTTGATGGGGCATCCCATGGCAACCTACGGCAAGCAGGGTTAGGATGTGTTGTTCATAATTGGGAAGGCAAGGAACTAGAAACCCTTGCCTCTCTGGCTGACATCAACACCAACAATTGGGTGGAAATTATGACCTTCATGGAGGGTCTTCATTTATGTAGGAAACTAGGAGTTAAGAAATTGGATATTAAAGGAGATTCGGCTATAATCGTTAATGCTCTGAGGAAAGGTAGTATGCCCAATTGGAGACTTAACACTTTAGTGACAAAATCTCTTGACTTATGCAAAGATTTTGACAGGTTCACAGTCAATCATATTTATAGGGAAGGCAATAAAAGAGCAGATGAGTTGGCCAACATGGGAGGCGATGGCCTCAAACTCCTATCTGTGCCACCTTAAGACAAACCCCCCACCTCATGGGTATGGAGGATGTTTAGAACCCCCCACCTCAAATGGGCTTGCTTGTTGCACCACAAATACCTTAATGGAGGGAACCCTATCCAAATATTTAGAGAAACCAACCCTCCCAGAGGGTCCTGCTTATGAAATTTTATGTTAGACTGCAGGAGGATTATCTCTAATAGACTCACTTGGAACCTGGGGTCTCGGGATAAAGCTCTTTTCTAGTCTGATTCATGGGGTGGGTATAAGGCTATTGATAATATCCATGACTTTGGTGCTACTTGTATCCTTCTTGAATCACATAGAGGACCCCTGTTAAACAACTATATCTCCCCTTCAGAAGATGGGGCTGGTTGGAAGTGGATCGAGAAGGAAGATGAGGATATCCCAGTAAGCGATAAATGAAAAATTATGGCAATTCTAAAATCAAGGAACATTGCCTTAGGTCATAATGAGGAAAAGCTCATCTGGGATGGCTCCCTAAGAGGAGAATACAACTCTAAGGATGGGTACTCTCTCATCTCCAAATCATTTATAAGACCTATGACTAAGCTTCCCTTGAAACTTTGTTGGGATAAATACTGTCTGCCTAAGGTAGGTATCTTCTCCTAGCTTGCGGTTCAAAACAAGCTCCTAACCATGGACAAACTTAGAAGAATGGGTTATGAGGGCCCTAGTAGATGTCCTCTTTGTGAGACAGATGAGGAAGACACTAATCATATCATCCTTAACTGCCCCTTTACTCACAAACATTGGATTTGGTTCACTAACAAACTTGAATGGTTTGCAGCCTTCCCCCACACCATCTCTAGAATGCTCAAGGCACAGCCCCTCCTTAGGCGTGGTTGTCTCTTTGAAGGTTTATGGACAACTCTTCCTTCTTCCATTATTTGGGAACTACGGAAGGAGAGAAATAGATGTCTCTTTAAGAATTAAAAGCTAGAGGCTCCCAGAATCATTAACAGGATAGAGTCAACTATCACTGAGCTCATGAACAACCGATTGTCATCAGGCACATTGAAGAATGCCTCTATCAATTATTGGGATGAAAAGATGAAAAAATGGTGGGAAGGCTTATCCTTTCCTCCCTTTGTAGGAGATGATCCTATTGCAAGTCTTCGATTGAGGGATGCATGTAGATGGTAGCCCCCAGGTGAAGGTTGGGTGAAGCTAAAATTTGATGGGGCATCCCATGGTAATCCAGGGCAAGCAGGGATAGGATGTACTATTCATAATTGGGAAGGCAAAGAACTAGCAACCCTTGCCTCACCGGTTTTCATCAACACCAACAATTGGGTGGAACTTATGGCCTTGGTGGAGGGTCTTCATTTATGTAGGAAACTTGGAGTTAAGAAATTGGATATTGAAGGAGATTCGGCTATAATCGTCAATGCTCTGAGGAAAGGTAGTATGCCCAATTGGAGACTTAACACTTTACTGACAAAATCTCTTGACTTGTGCAAATATTTTGACAGGTTCACAGTCAATCATATTTATAGGGAAGTCAATAAAAGAGCGGATGAGTTGGCCAACATGGGAGGTGATGGCATCAAACTCCTATCTGTGCCACCTTAAGGCAAACCCCTCTTGTGTTTTCATGTCCTAAATGTTTGTTATCTTGTTTCTCCCTGCCCCCTATATATACATATAAATACTGAGACAAACATTCAGTTTAAATATGCCCATATATCCGTTCTCCTAGACTTTAACTCAGGTATTTAGGCTCAATCCATGGTCTGATATAACCATTAAAACATAAATCTTAATCATATATTTTTATACCTCTCCTTCATACCCATTTAGTCTTCCATCCTTTAGCCCAAGGAGAGGCCCCAAGTCTAATATTTTTGTATATACTTATCTGGGAACTTTCATTATCAGACCCGCACATTGATTCAGATATCCATCCTCATATTCCGTCTCACACCTGCACACACACACACACACACACACACACACATATTTGGGTTTAATCTCTCATTCTTGCAGCTCAAGATCCTTTCATGAACTATATGGGACAGATTAGCACTTTCATCCCTGACACATGTCTTAATATTCTCTTTACATGCATTGGGGATGAAAGTGCTAATATATATATATATATATATATATATATATATATTCTTTTTAGTCTCTTGGAAGTTTTCTGATCTTTTATCCTTGAATATCGGCTTAAATCCTTATTTTATCCATCCCTTCATTTATCTGAAGGTATATATGCCTTGACTCATTTTCATAATTTCTTAGAGTCTTCTAAATCTATATACATTTTTATATTTTTTTCTAGGTATATTTACTCTTCCTCTCCATAGATATATTCATAGATTTTAGATTTATAACTAGATATTTAGTTATATTTATTTATTTATATATATATAAACATATATATATATGTTTATATATATATATATGTTTATATATATATATATATGTTTATATATATATATATATATATGTTTATATATATATATATATGCTTATATATATATATATATGTTTATATATATATATATATATATATAGTTTTTCTCCTTCTTTTATTTATACTTATATATATACATACATATATATATATATATACATATATACATATATATATATATACATACATATACATATACATATATATATATATATACATATACATATATATATATATATATACATACATATATATATATTTATACTTATATATATACATATATATATGTATATACATACATATATATATATATACATACATACATATGTATATATATATATATACATACATATGTATATATATATACATATATACATGTATGTACATATGTATATATATATATACATATGTATGTATGTATATATACATATATAGATGTATGTATATATGTATATATATATACATATGTATGTATATATATATACCCATTTTTATCCTCTTACTCAGATTTATCCATCTCAGATTCAGATGTTTAAGTATTTCCTCGTTATATTTGATCACTCCTAAATTCAGCCTTTTTAGTCTTGCTGCTCTGCTAGGATAAGCTTTAAGACTAAAAGGAGGCAATACTATACATTAATGAGCATAGGTATATAAAAGTGCTGGCATATCCCACTCCTGAATATATGTGGTCATGGATATATAGGTATTATTATTTATGTAGATATTGCCTTCTTTTAGGACTAAAACTTACCTAGCTATTTTCATCTCTATTTTACCTTTTCGGTCCCCTATATTTGGCAAGACGTAATGGTCGGACATCTCACGTCATATCACTTCTCTATCAATTCATCCTGACGGCTCTTAGCATAGTCGAGGTGATGTTGCCTCTTTGAAGTGACAGTTGAGGTACCCTTTTCCTGATGGATTTAGGCAGGGCAATAATGACCTTGATTCTTGAAGATTGAACTCTGGCATCGTATCAACTCATTATGTAGTTTCTCATTATGATGCATTAAGAGGGCGGGTTATATTTGGAAAACCAAGCTGGTCCTCCTTGTCTTTTCTTAGTTAAGCTCCGATGGATACCACTCTCAAGCTTCTAGGGTTGAAACACCAGATGGCTTTTTTAGGCAAGATCAAGGATGAGAGAATGAAAGGCATTCTTGTCCAGTAGAACCCTCTGATCTCTAGAGCGGTAATGAAATTTTTAGGGAAGGAATTCATTATGAATGAAGATCGAATCAGAGCAAATTCGGACATTGTAGCTATGTTTCTAGCCCTCACAATGCACTTTGAGAAAGATAGGGATATATTGATTAAGCTATGCAAGCAAGTCTTCATTAAAGATATCCTCAGTGAATTAGAGAGAGTGGTGATTAACATTGATGAGGAACTCACAACTCCCAAACCTCAAGATTATGATACCCTTATCAGAATGAATAACCTAGTTTCATGTTTCCCCATTCTGGAAATTGGCAACCCTGCGGCCTTTAAAACTCTTCGTCTAGTTAGAAGCCAAACTCTCCTTTTCCTCTCTTGGATTCTTCATGTTAAGAAACCTCCTCATGAGAAATGGTTGTCTAACTATTTGGAGGTGGAGAATATTAGGGTCATCCCTGATAATGTGCCTATCCCATGCCCCCCTGCCGACTCTGCAACATCAAAGCGAGAAAGCTCTATCTCTAAGCCTTCCCAGAGGCTTGGCAAGGTAGGTTGAAGCTCCTCCAGATGACATGTTTCAAGGTTTTCATTGGGTTATCAAAGAACTTCTTTTTTGTTGTTAGCAGTAACAAAAATTTTCATATGGACAATTTCACTTAGTTGATAAAACTCTGATAGATTTGTCTCATAAATATGTTTATGCTCTGCTAATACTTTCTTGGTGATCTTCAGGCAGTATAGCCTTGTTGTCACTTCTTAAGATGGCCATACTTTGAACATATATAGACATAAAGCCATATATCCATATTTTATAGAGATATATGCATATATGCTTATATATTTAAAAATATCGATCTTTCAAATTTTTAATTTTTTGGTGTTTCCTCTCTATTATTTCTAGCTTTTTCGGACTAGGCTAGCTCAAATGGCTCTTTTATCATCTATGATTTTTGGGCATGGTAGGATCTCTATTTAATTCAAAATATATTATGTATGATAGCCCATTGCGCTATCAATGCTAAAAGGACTAAAGATCCCTCTGAAGGTTAGCACCTTGGTCTCTGCATTCGGGGATCTTCATGAGTAGTTTTGATTTTCTTGACGTTATGTCTCTTGTTTTGTTCTTAAGAAGTTTTCAGGCTATAATGTCTACAGGATGCTTTAACTTAGCTTCGTAATTTTGTTGAGTTGTGCTTTGCTTCATCCTCTTCCCTGTGTATGATCAGCTCTAGCTACCTTCAGGCTCTCTGGGCCATATATATATATATATGTATGTATGTATGTATGTATGTATGTATATATATGTATGTATGTATGTATATATATATATGTATGTATATATATATATGTATATGTATGTATGTATATATATATATGTATGTATATATATATATGTATGTATATATATACATATGTATATATATATACATACATATATATATATACATACATACATATACATATATATATATATATACATACATATATATATACATACATACATACATATATATATATATACATACATATACATACATACATACATATATATATACATACATACATATATACATACATACACACACACACGCACACACACACACACACACATATATATATATTCATATATATATATATATATATATTCATATATATATATATATATTCATATATATATATATATATATTCATATATATATATATATATTCATATATATATATATATATTCATATATTAGGATTATATTCAGACACTCATCTATATAACCATATTTATATATAGTTTCCTATTTTCCTACCTGTTCTCTTAGTTTTAAGTTAAATCAGTCTCAGTTGCATATGTCAATATTCCTCTTTCTTCCCAGTAATCTCCAACATTATATTATTATATCTAGGGATGACTGTTAAAATTTTATCTCACTTTAAGCTTTCCCATGACACTCAATTACGACCTGGATGGATCTCGAATCAAATTCTTTAAGATGATAGCTCCCCGCAATCTCTTTGTAGGATTATTTATGAAATTTGTCTCATTAATGTTTATTGATTTTATGAGATTTTTTGAGACTAATATTTTGAGTTGTGCATCCTAATAGGGTGACCATCCAGGTAGGTATGATATATTGTATAAGCTAACCTGTTCGGTTTTCCTTTTACTAACATTCTGGTGAGAGATTTTTTCAAGATTTTGTGCAGCATAGGGAGCAGAGCATGTTTTACCTTCTGTTTTAGGAATAGCAAGAATTGTCGCCCTGAAGTAGTAGGACCACCCCAAGAGTTGGGCAATTTGCTACTCAGCTTTACACAGAGGATTTCTACATACAATCTTCATTATTTTGGACAAAATCCCTTTGTGGTCTTATATCTCCATTTTGTAACTCATTCTTAAATTTTTTCTGATCCTTGAGGGATCTAGGCTAGACGGGAGGTTTTCTTCCCTCCATTCTTTCCTACCGGTGCCCAAACTGAATGGAGGTGTAAATGTAAATCTAACTATTTTTTAAATTAATAAAATTATTTAGCCTCGATCTTTTATCGATAAAAAAAATAAAATAATCAAGAGCAATACTTAATTAATTAACTTAAAATTAAATAATTAAATGTAATAAAATTCATTAGATGAAACTAAATAAATATAATTATACTTTATTAAATTATACTAAATACGTCAAAGTAAATTATACTTTATTAAATAATTTAAATTATATTTTATTAAATGAATTAAATTAAACTTTATTAAATGAATTAAATTAAACTTAATTATTTGAAATCAATGAAACTTAATTAAATGAATTAAATTCAACTTATTAAAAAATCAAATAAAACATAATTAAAAAAATTCAATTAAACTTTATTAAATAAATGAAATTAAACTTTATTAAATAAATTAAATTCAATTTCATTAAATAAATAAAATTAAACTTTGTTCAAAAAATTTAGTTACATTTAAATAATTAAATTAAATTAGACTTAAGTTATTTAATTAAATTAAACTTAATTAATAATAAATAATAATACCCAATTAATTATTTACATTAAACTTAATTAAATTAAATTAATTAATTAAATGAAACTTTATTAAATTAATTTAATTAAACACAATTAAAACAATAAAATTAAACTTTATGAAATAAATTATATTAAATTTTATTAAATAAATTAAATTAAATTTTCTTAAATTTCGTTAAATTAAACTTTATGAAATAAATTCAATTAAACTTAAATAAATAACTTAACTTTTATGTAGATTTTCTTGAACTATTAATAAGTAAAAAGATAAGGAAAAAAAGTCTCAACAAGCGAAAAATTGATGCATTGCATCGACACCCTTTTTCGAGCATTATTTCCCATAGCAGGGAATTTACAGAGGCTCTGTAAATCGATTTGTTGTTTTGGATAATATCTCTGGGTTTGAGGAACCTGGCAAGGTTATATCACAGACCTACGATCAAGAAGCCTTCTTTGCAAAAACTAAATATTTTTTGGCGGATACAGTTAGGGCTCCCCCTCCTCTTTGCAAGGGCTAGGATCGAGATTGGCATTTGGTGAGCCACAGAAATAACAGAGCATTAGGGAAACCAAACTACCTCAAGCGGAATCCCAATCATTGTCGGGAGGAGGGTTTTGTAAAACCTAACCAGTCAAAGATTTCCTCTACTCGCCATATCTTTCCTCCTCGGAGGTCCTTGGGTAAATTATCAAAGAAAATGGTATCCTCGGGCCATCACTCTTTCATGCATAATCACAATTTAAAGGAGGCTAAGCATCCTAAGCCAAATTCACCTTCAAATCCTCTAGCTAATCCTAATGGGTTGGTCATTGAAATTGATACTCATACTAAGACTAGGTATCAAATGCATTGCAATGACTGAATGATCTTTGCTCGGTGGAAAGGTTGGGGGATCCTGTCTGATCAGATTGCTTATTCGGTGTCGACTTCTCTCAATAACAAGGTAAAAATTGATATCCTTCCTGATAATTTCTTACCTATTGAATGTGGTAATTAGAGTTTGAGAAATTCTTTGCTAAATGAGGACATATTAACATTCAAAGGTCTAGGGTTTGATTGCCAGGTATGGCAACCCCTCTTTCTTCCATCCCAATTTAATTCATGCATGGTTAATAGAGAAATTTCACTTGATAAATTCCCTGTAGAATTATGAAATAATGAGTTCTTAAGAATAATAGATAACAAAATAGGCAAATTTGTAGAAGTTAAAAAATCAGCTCTAAGCTTCTTTAACAAACTTTTGATTGTTAATATGAATATTAACATTAAATCTATAGAGCCCATAATAGTGAAATGCGACAATTTATGCTTAACCCTAGAATTGCCCTTTTATAATGGCTCTTTCAAAGGTTCTACACCAAGGAAGATCCTCTCTGAGAAACCTTTCTCTAAATCGGTCCTCAAATCTAATGGAACTCCATTTAGATTTGTGGAAGGAGGGGGTTTTACCTTCGAAGGTTATAAGTTTAATATCAACCCTACTCATCTCACCACAGACTTATGTCCTCATGACTCCCCTGTTAATATATCTCGCCCACCCCTTCCTCCATTGCCAACTATTAATCCACTTATAGTTGACTCATTACTTTGGGATCAAGACCTGGAAGAATGTGAAATCAGTGAGGTGCTCTCTCAGAAAGGGTAGCTCGGATTGACTAATCTGCCATCATCTAGCTTCCTCATCCCACCAGAGAGGCTAAGTCCTTCGAGATCTCCCCCTTTAATGGTACCCACCTCCTCCTCTCAGCAATCAGAGAGGGATAGGCCTCCCCTGAATCTAGGAATGGCACCTGTGCAGGGTCAACCAATCTCTCAAGTCTCAAGAATGGAGACCTTTGAGGTGTCAGAGGTCCATCCTCCATCTGTGATGGCTATTTCAGATTCAATTGCAGAATATGAGAGTGATCGAGTTGCTAGGGAAGTTAACATCATTGCAAAATTTATAGGGGAAGAAGTAGTAAATGACCTCATGGATCAATTGGTTGATGAAACTTATGATGATGAGGAACTAGCAAGACAAAGGGATCTCTATGTCAAAAATCTAATGGATATTGCCAGAGTCGACATAGAAACAGATGAACTTTTTATAGAATTAGACAACTTAGAAAATGATAACCCAAACACTCTAGGCATTTTTAGCTCTGAAAAAAGTAAAGATTCTCCTGACTGTGCTACAATCAGTAAGAAAAGAGGTAGGAGATCCCTTGCTGAACTTAGATCAAAGGATGGAGAAGCAAGGGGTCAGTCTAAAATATATAATCTTTTTAATACAGGGGAGGGGAAGTTCCTCCCCATAGAGCCATGAAAATCATAACATGGAATGTTAGGGGTCTGAATGCCCCTAACAAATAGCGCATCTTAAAGTGCTACATCTTTGATTCTAAACCAGATATAATGTTAATCCAAGAAACCAAAATGAACTCCTCTGAGATAGCCCTTTTTGAGAAAAAACTAGGAGTTAGACAGCTAAAGCACTCCCCTACTATAGGGGCCTCTGGGGGCTTAGCCATCATTTGGGACTCTAGATTCATCTCATTTACACCTTTAGACATTAAGAAAAATTGGATGGGAGGAGAAGCAGTAAGTTATAAAAATAACCTAAGATTCAAATTGATTAATGTTACAGTCCTATCCAAAATAGGGATAAGGCTAGGGTGTGGGTGGAACTGGAGTCTTTCCTTAGATGTTTCCCAAATGATGTATGCATCATTGGGGGAGATTTCAATGCTATCACTAAGGTAGTAGACAAAAGAGGAGGTAGCAACAAAATTCCTCCAATAGCTGTAGATTTCAATCATTGGATCATTAGGAACTCCCTGCTGGAAATCCAGAAGATAGATAATGCCTTCACCTGAAATAACAAAAGGCTTGGTTTCTGTAACATTGCTGAGAAACTAGATAGGTTCTTTATCCATGGAGGGCTCTCAGAGCTTAACTTTACCTTGAATGTAGAACCCCTCACTTTCACAGGATCTGACCATTTTCCACTCCAACTAATCTTATTATCTGACCACTCCCCTAAAAAATTTCCCTTCAAATTTGAGAGCATGTGGATCAGAGATGATAACTTTTTAAACTTAATTGAGAACTGGTGGAGAAGCTCTGTTTTCTCTGGTTTGAAGATGTTTATTATCACAAGCAAGTTAAAGCTTATCAAAAGGAAGCTCTTAGAATGGAACATGACTAATTTTGGAAATATTTTCGATAAAAAATTCCTAATAGAAAATGATCTTAAGAATGTTAACATTGAGGTTCTTGAGAAGGAGATGGATGAGCATCTCTTCCTCAAATAAAAGGCTCTACTCTCTCAATATGAAAAGACACTCTCAAATGAAGAGATCTTTTGGAAACAAAAATTGAGGGACAATTGGTTGAGTGATGGAGACTGCAATACTAAGTTTTTCCACAATAGTACTAAGCAAAGGTGATGGGTCAAATGAATTTCTAAAATTAAGTATTGCTAGGGTTCCATCCTGTCTGGACCGGATAATGTTGCCTCCGAGGCAGCAAGGTTTTTTGATAAAATCTTAAACAATATTGAAGGCTCCAACCTCAGAGGCCAACTCAATATTATCAAGAATCTTCCAAAACTCATTAACGATGACCACAACAAAATCCTATCAAAGAAATTCTCTGAGGAGGAGGTTAAATATGTCCTTATGAAGATGAATCCTGACAAGGCCTCAGGCCCAGATGGCTTCCCCACTAGTTTTTTCCAAAAATGTTGGGGTTTTATGCGGATAGAGATCATGGAAGCCTTAGAAGGTATTAGAAACTTTGGTAAGATTCTCAAAGAAATCAACAATACCTTCTTAGCTCTCATTCCCAAAAAAGAGAATCCTGAAAGCTTTAATGACTTCAGACCAATAGCCCTTTGCAACACCCTATACAAACTCTTAACCAAAACCCTAGCAACTAGACTCTAGAAACTTCTCCCTATTATCATTAGTGAAGAACAAAATGGCTTCATAGTAGATAGATCAATCTATGATGGGGTTATTATAGCCCAAGAGGCCATTCATTTGGTCCAGCTCAACTGGGCCCCAAGTATGCTAGTCAAATTAGACATAAGAAAAAATTATGACAAAGTTGACTGGCGCTTCCGATGCAAATGCTTGGAGGCCTTTGGATTTTCCAAATCCTAGATCAACCTAATCTTTGAATGTATATCCACCCCCAAATTATCGATCTTGGTTAATGGTTCCCTGGAAGGTTTCTTCAGCAGCTCAAGAGGGCTCAGGAAAGGAGATCCTATGTCCCCCTTCCTCTTCATCATCATGGCTGAAGCCCTAGGTAGATCCATCTCTAAGGCCAAAGAGGAAGGTCAGATCCAAGGAATCCCCATTACCAGCGGCCTCCCTTCCTTTACCCACCAGCAATTTGTCGATGATACAATGCTTTTTGGGCAGGGAAGTGTAAGAGAAGCAAGCACCTTCGAGGGTCCTACCTATGCAATTTTATGTTAGACTGTAGGAGGATTATCTTTGACAGACTTACTTGGAATGTGGGGTCTGGGGATAAATCTCTTTTCTGGTCGAATTCATGGGGTGGATATAAGGCTATTGATAATATCCATGACTTTGGTGCTACTTGTATCCTTCTTGAATCTCATAGAGGACCCTTGTTAAACAAGTATATCTCCCCTTCAAAGGATGGGGTTGGTTGGCAGTGGATTAAGAAGGAAGATAAGGATATCTCGGTAAGGGATAAACAAAAACTTATGGCAATTCTTAAATCAAGGAACATTGCCTTAGGTCAGGTTGAGGACAAGCTCATCTGGGATGGCTCCCTAAGAGGAGAATACAACTCCAAGGATGGGTACTCTCTCATCTCTAAATCATTTATAAGACTTATGACTGAGCTTCCCTTGAAACTTTGTTGGGATAAATACTGTCTGCCTAAGGCAGGTATCTCTCCTGGCTTGCAGTTCAAAACAAGCTCCTAACTACGAACAAATTTAGAAGAATGGGGTATGAGGGCCATAGTAGATGTCCTCTTTGCGAGGTAGACAAGGAAGACACCAATCATATCCTCCTTAACTTCGCCTTTGCTCACAAATGTTGGATCTAGTTCACCAACAAACTTGAATGGTCTATGAGCTTCCCCCACACCATCTTTGGAATGCTCAAGGCATGGCCTCTCCTCAAGCATGGCTATCTCTTTGAATGTTTATGGATAACTCTTCCTTCTTCCATTATGTGGGAACTATGGAAGGAGATAAATAGATGTCTCTTTAAGAATGAAAAAATAGAGGTTCCCAGAATCATTAACAAGATAGAGTCAGCTATCACTGAGCTCATGAACAACCGACTGTCATCAGGCATATTGAAGAATGCCTCGATCACTTATTGGGATGAAAATATGATAAAATGTTTGGATGGCTTATCCTTTCCTCCCTTTGTAGGAGATCGTCCTATTGCAATTCTTCGATCAAGGGATGCATGCAGATGACAACCCCCAGGTGAAGGTTGGATGAAGCTAAACTTTGATGGGGCATCCCATGGCAACCCATGGCAAGCAAGGATAGGATGTGTTGTTCATAATTGGGAAGGCCATGAACTAGCAACCCTTGCCTCTCCGGTTGGCCTCAACACCAATAATTGGGCGGAACTTATGGCCCTCATGGAGGGTCTACATTTATGCAAGAAACTAGGAGTTAAGAACTTGAAAATTGAAGGAGATTTGGCTATAATTATCAATGCTTTGAGGAAAGGTAGGATGCCTAATTGGAGACTAAATAATTTGCTATCAAAAGCTCTTGACTTATGCAGAGATTTTGATAGGTTCACAGTCAATCATATTTATAGGGAGGGAAATAAAAGAGTGGATGAGTTGGCCAACTTGGGAGCCACTGGCATCAATCTCCTATATTTGCCACCTTAAGGAAACCCCCTCTTTTGTTTTCATGTCCTAAGTGGTCATTAGCATTCTTCTCCTTTCATCCCCTTAAGTTTCTCTTGCCCAAACTATGTTTTAAACCCCTTATTTATTCCTCTTCCTACCCCCTGTATGCATGTATAGATACTCAGACAAACATTTAGTTTAAATATGCCCATATATCTATTCTCCCAAACTTTAACTCAAGTAGTTAGGCTCAATCCATGGTTGGATATAATCATTAAAAAACAAATCTCAATCATATATTTTTATTCCTCTCCTTCATACACATTTATTCTTCCATCCTTTAGCCCAAGGAGAGGCCCCTCATCTAATATTTTTGTATATACTTATCTGGGAACTTTCATTATTAAACCCTCACCTTGATTGAGTCATCCATCCTCATATTCAGCCTCTCATCGAGACACACACACACACACACACACACACACACACACACACACACACATGTATATATATATGTATATCTATATATGTATGTATATATATGTATGTATATGTATATATATATGTATGTATATATATATATATGTATATGTATACATATACATACATATATATACATACATATATATATATATATACATACATATATATATACATATACATACATATATATACATACATATATAGATATACATATATATATAGACATACATATATATATATATACATACATATATATATACATACATATATATATATATACATACATATATATACATACATACATACATATATATATATATATATATATATATATATATATATATATATGCAGGTTTTATCTCACTTTCTTGTGGCCCAGAACACTTTCATGAATTATCTGGGATAGATAAGCACTCTCAATGCATGTAATAATTTTCTTTATAGATATATAGGCATTTCATACACACACACACACACACGCGCGTGCACGCCCACACACACACACAGATATATATATATATATATCTATCTATCTTAACACCTATATTAAGTTAGATCCTTGATTCACATTTATAGGTATATATATACAGTCATATATATTCATATTTATATATATATATATATATATTTTCTAATATATTTATATTTTTATATTTATGAATATGGTTAACACAAATTGACAAGTATTTGTCCCGATCCAGTTCTGCCTCGGCTCGATTCTTCTCATCATCAAACTCCTATTTCCATCGAGGATACTTTTATTTCAGATATTACTTCGATCAAGTATTTCCTTCTTTCATTGAAATACTGTATTCGGTCACTATGGTTGTTTCCTCAGCGATACCTATCTGATATTCATTGGGTTTTTATGCCGAAGAAAAGTCAGGGCTTCGGTGACCTCCTTTATTTTTTCCACCGAAACACTTCTTCCATCAAAATCACCATGCCCTATCGGTGATTAGATCTATTATCTCACTGAAGCCTTTCTTTATCCTCCCTTTTCATCTTCCACTGATAAAGTTGCATCGGTGAAACCATGCGTATCAGAGGCATGCCTTTTAGCTTCCTCGAAACCTATTTCCTCATCGATATCTTTTATTAATGTGGCTTCCATTTTCCTAATCGACATTATTCTTTTGATGAGAACATTCCTTTCGATGAGTCCTTTTATGTTGCACCTATGGTATTATCTCCTCGAAGACCCTTTCCCGCCGATGAAAACCATCTTCGCTTTCCTTGAAATCTTTTGTCGATGGAATTACTGTCTTTGATGAGTCTTTTCTAAAGTTCATCGATGTTTCCTTTCTTCGATTGCCCTTCTATATCGATGAGACATCATTGGGTCTCATCGATATTACTTGAACCCAAATATCTTAATAGGATGCTATTACACCCGCTTGATGACTTGTGAGCTACCATGGTATTAATGAGTCTCTTCAAGTTTATTGATCTTTCATCCTTGAATATCGGCTTATCTTATCATCTTTATATATCACATCATTGTTTTATATCTTCATGTCATTCTCTGTCTGGAAATAATTGGACAAAATATGGCTAACACAAATTGACAAGTCTTTGTCCTAATCCAGTTCTACCACTGCTTGATTCTTCTCATCATCGAACTCCTGTTTCCACCGACAATACTTTTATTTCGAATATTACTTCGATCAAGTATTTCCTTCTTTCATCAAAATACTGTATTCGGTCACTATGGTTATTTCCTCATTGATACCTATTTGATATCCATTAGGTTTTTATGTCAAAGAAACCTCGGGCTTTAGTGACCTCCTTTATTTTTTCCATCGAAACACTTCTTGCATTGAAATCATCATGCCCTGTTAGTGAATGGATCTATTGTCTCACTGAAGCCTTTCTTTATCCTCCCTTATCATCTTCCACTGATAAAGTCGCATCAATGAGACCATGTGTTTCAGAGGCATGCCTTTTAGCTTCCTCGAAACCTATAACCTCATCGATATCTTTTATCGATGTAGCTACCTTTTACCTAATCGACATTATTCTTTCGATGAGAACATTCCTTTCAATGAGTCCTTTTTATGTTGCACCGATGGTATTATCTCCTTGAAGACCTTTTCCAATCGATGAAAACCATCTCCGCTTTCCTCGATATCTTTTGTCGATGGAATTACTGTCTTCGATGAGTCTTTTCTGAAGTTCATCGGTACTTCCTTTCTTCGATGGCCCTTCTATATCGATGAGACACCGTTGGGTCTCATCGATATTATTTGAACCTGGATATCTTAATAGAATGCTATTACACCCGCTTGATTACTTGTGGGCTACCATGTTATTAATGAGTCTCTTGAAGTTTACTAATCTTTCATCCTTGAATATCAACTTATCTTATCATCTTTATACATCACAACATCATTGTTTGATATCTTCATGTCGTTCTCTGTTTGGAAATAATTAGATAGAATATGGTTAACACAAATTGACAAGTCTTTGTCCTGATCTAGTTTTGCCACTGCTAGATTCTTCTCATCATTGAACTCCTGTTTCCATCGATGATACTTTTATTTCAAATATTACTTTCATCAAGTATTTCCTTCTTTCATCGAAATACTGTATTCGGTCACTATGGCTGTTTCCTCACCGATACCTATCTGATATCCATTGGGTTTTTATGTTGAAGAAACCTCGGGCTTCGATGACCTCCTTTTTTTTTTCCATCGAAACACTTCTTCCATTGAAATCATCATGCCCTGTTAGTGAATGGATCTATTGTCTCACTGTAGCCTTTCTTTATCCTCCATTATCATCTTCCACCAATAAGTCGCATCGGTGAAACCATACGTATCGGAGGCATGCCTTTTAGCTTCATCGAAACCTATTTCCTCATTGATATCTTTTATCAGTGTAACTTCCTATTGCCTGATCGACATTATTATTTCAATGAAAACATTCCTTTTGGTGAGTTCTTTTTATGTTGCATCAATGGTATTATCTCCTCGAAGACCTTTTCTCGTCGAGAAAAACCATCTCCGCTTTCCTCGATATCTTTTGTTGATGGAATTACTGTCTTTGATGAGTCTTTCCTAAAGTTCATCGGTGCTTCCTTTCTTCGATGGCCCTTCTATATCGATGGGACATCGTTGGGTCTCATCGATATTATTTGAACCTGGATATCTTAATAGGATGCTATTACACCCACTTGTTGACTTAGGGGCTACCATGGTATTAATAAAAATGATGGTTATATAACCATTTTCATTCTCTTATTCAAATTTATCCATCTTAGACTCAGATATTTAAGTATTTCCTCCTTTGATTTGATCAGTCTTAAATTTAGCTTTTTCAGTCTTGCCGCTCTGCTAAGATAAGCTTTAAGACTTGAAGGAGGCAATAACTCACATTAATGAGCATAGGTATATAAACGTGTTGACATATCTCTCTCTCAGATATATGTGATCATGAATATATAGGTATTATTATTTATGTAGATATTGCCTTCTTTTAGGACTAACACTTACCTAGCTATCCTCATCTCTAATTTACCTTTTTGGTCCCCTATATTCTTGATGTTTTGTCTCTTGTTCTATTCTTAAGAAGCTTTTAGGCTTTAATGTCTCTAGGTTGATTTAACTTAGCTTCATAATTTTGTTAAGCTATGTATATGCTATGCATCATCCTCTTACCTGTGTATGATCGAGCCCAACCACCACCTTTAGTGTATATATATATATATATATATACATATATATACATATATATACATATACATGTACATGTATATATACATATACATGTATATATGATTATATATATACATGTATATACATATACATGTATATGTATATATATATATACATGTACATGTATATATATATATATATGTATATATATATACATATACATGTATATATATATGTATATGTATATATATATATATATAATCATATATACATGTATACATGTATATATATATACACATGTATATATATATATAATCATATATACATGTATATGTATACATATATATACATATATACATACATATATATACATATATACATATATGTATATATATATGTATATGTATATATATATATAATCATATATACATGTATACATGTATATATATATATACATGTATATATATATATATATAATCATATATGCATGTATATGTATATATATGTACATATATACATGTATATGTATATATATATATATACATATATACATGTATATGTATATATATACATATACATATATACATATACATATACATATATATATATACACATGTATATATATATATATACATGTATATATGTATATATATTTATACATATATATATTCTCATATATATATATTTATATTTGTATTTATATTTCTATATATCTTATCATCATTCACATTATATATTAGGATTGTGTTCAGACTCACATCTATATAATCATATTCATTTATAGTTTCCTATTTTCCTGCCTGTTCTCTCAGTTTTAAGTTAAATCAGTCTCAAATGCATATGTCAATTTTCCTCTTTCTTTCGAGTAATCTCTAGCATCATATTATTAGATTAAGGGTCGACCTGATAAAATTTTATCTCACTTAAAGCTTTCCCATGATGTAGTGCCCCGCCAGGAAACCCCTAAGGGTTTAAATTAAAAACACTCAAATAGAGTGTAAATTTTTTTTTTTTAAATAATAATTAAGAGTGTTAATGAAAAGGTTACAATATTAAGATAAATTGAAGTTAACTCAATTCATAATTAGGCACATCATTAAAATACATTGGAGTTATCTGTCAACTTAGACATCACAGCGGAAGGCTAAAACGATCCTAAGGAGTTTCCCAACGCGATTACACAACCTTGCACCTAACTCATCTTGCGTCATCAGATCCATTAAACTAGATATCTTAATTACGAGATAACGCATAGATCTTGATTAATGGTTTGGCATCTTCAATTTTTAGGAATTGATCATTTACTTCGGGTGGATAGGAGGCCCTTGATAGGTTATTTAATTAATGCACTTAATTTCCATAATTTCATTAAGAGGTCTCCCAGAAGGGTTCATGCTTTTAATATAGTGAGGTTCATTCTTTGGGTTTGAGGTATCCATTCACAAATGATTTTATCCTTTAATGTTTAATAATAGGCTTAATGAGATTCATACATTTAAGGTTAAACTACGATTAGTAAAACAAGGATGCCATCATTTGGTTATATAATACTCACCCACATTTGATATATATTTCTTAAATATTAAAAAGCATGGTTAATAAGAAGAATTTTCGTTTCTTAAGGGTTGACCACAATTATTAGAGTGAAGTCCCCTCATTTGGTTTCATGCATATTCAACTAATGAGTTGTAGTGCTTATATGAAGGGTAAAGTATGAGTAGCCATAGATCTCATTTGAAGTTTTAAAATAATACTACTAGATTGGCTAGAATCATTACGTTGAAAATGTATCGAGCCACAAGAGTTCATCCTTTACCTTTAAGATGTAGTTAGCTAGATAATATCTTACATTTCAAGATTAGAGTAATAAGATCATAATGACGTTCTTCTATTCGGATTAAAATACCATTATCTTTTTGCATATCTCTTGTTTTGTTCTCTTCTTGTTAAATGATCTTAAAATGAGAGAGATACTTTTACTAGGATTTAATGTTTAAACAACAAATCAATTACTTTTCCATTTTAGTTTAATTCTAGCAATCATGAGGGATTCCTTTTATAAGAGATTAAAAATATGGATATCCAATTGAGTTCACCCAATTGTAAATGTAATCTGGTGAGGATTATTGATTATAATTACAACATGGATTATTAAGTATATCCATCCAATATACAACATGGATGCCTAGTTAAGTCCTCACGAATTATCAAATTAATCTGATGAGGATTATTGTTAAGATTTAAACGTGAAATAACTTATCAAATTCATTCAATGTAATGAAACATAATTGACATGGCGTGAATTCATTTACTAAGGTAAGCAAATAGATATTTATATGATGTTCATCCTTTAGTTTTAAATCTAGGAATTATGACATGAATTTTAACTTTATTTCCTTTTTACATTCATTCCATTGATATGCTCAGTATCAAGTTGATCCAATAAAGTAATTCTAATTAAATTTCTTCCACTATTACATTTTAAATTAACATTACCAATTTACCTTTTTTTTTTTTTCCACACTTTAATTTCAATATTTAAATACCATGCCATATTCATAATTCACAACGTTTTATGAACTTAAATAACTGCGTTTATCCATATGAAAAATGTTATACATTTAAATTTGAATTCATTTAATTTACACCATACACTTTGCAAGAATACAATCATTCAAGATAATTTAAAACATAAAACAAAGTACGCAATAAACATCGCATGACACAGAATATGATCTCGGAGTTCACCCCGGATGGGCTACATCTCCGGGTCTGCTCAACTGCAAGACCCCTTTGGTATTATGTTGTTAGAAATACATGATTTATGAGTCTTTTACATCTTGCCACTTAGGCGAATAAAATCAATATACAACAGACACCTCGGACGTTAATTACATAAAGATCCCTTTTAGAAGCGGGTCAAAATGAGTCATAACAAACAAAACGAAACAAACAATTCTGGATACTCTTGTTTGATGGTTTCCTAATTAGGGGCTTGACCAACTTGCAACCAACACTATCATGTCAAGACTTACCATTACATACCCAAATTCAATAATAGAAGATTAAATTCGGCATAGGCATTATCCGGTAGAGGTATTCATTTTATCATATTGCTCTGACTAATATTGTCGATATTTCGATATACTAGCTAAATTATCTTTCATTAAAAACTCTTATTAAACCGCCATCACTATTTATTCCATGTTAATAGTAGTATTAACTCGGGTATGATGTAATCAACATGAAATTAATACCCGGTATTAGACTAAGGATTTACTAAATGTTGCTTCTCGAATTCCAAATATATTATTTACTAGTTTGAGATTAAATAAGATGCTGAATTTAGAATTGCTTAATATCAAGCAACTAGATTCAAATCCCTTAAACTAATTTTTTTTTTATTCACTAAATAAACTGTATTCTTTTTTCGTTATATGTGATATGCATATATATATACATTTTTTTTTTCTTTTTCTTAAAACATATTATATAAAATAATAAACAAATAAAATAAAAAAAACAACTAAAACTAAACTTTTTGAAGTTTCAAAAAAAGGGAGGGAGGGAACCCACGTGGGCCCCCCCCCCATTGGCAGCCTACGCTCCAGAAGGTAGCGTTGCTACCAAATGGTAGCAGAGCGCTACCTTTGGTAGCGCTGCTACCATTTGGTAGCAGTTCGCTACCACTGGTAGCGTTGCTACTAGCATGGTAGCAACTACCAATGCCATCAAAAAACAGTTTTTTTTTTTAAATTTTCTTTTTTTTTTAAATTTATTTTGTTAAAGACAGTAGAATACAGTCTGAAAACAATACAGGCATAACAAGATTTTCAGTGCACTCACACAGCCTGAGACAGAGAGAAAGAGCATTCTCCAGCATTTTTTTTTTATGTATTTTTTGAATATCATGAACAATACACCCCAAATGAAAATGTAAAACAAATTAAACCCCATTTTTTTACAGTCCTAAAATAGATTTCCAGATTTCTCATAGCAAATAACCAACTGGAGAAACTATATTTTTTGAAATATCATGAACAAAACACTCCAAATGAAAATGTAAAACAAATAAAACCCCATTTTTTTTACAGTCCTAAAGTAGACTTCCAGATTTCTCATAGCAAATAACCAACTGGAGAAACTGTATTTTTTTGAAATATCATGAACAAAACACTCCAAATGAAAATGTAAAACAAATAAAACCCCATTTTTATAGTCCTAAAATAGATTTCCAGATTTCTTATAGCAAACAACCAACTGAAAACTAAATCTTAATAGACACTCATGGGTAGCATTCCTCTCTATTTTTCCAGCATTTCATGGAGGGCATAACAATAAACAAAAAGGGTAGATTAAAATTTCTTACCTCCAAACGCTTTCCAGGAAGAGATTTTGATGAAGATGAGTTCCCAAATCAGCTGCTCTCATCCCTCATCCCTCTCCAAAATCCCCAATCCCCCTTGCAAGAACCATGTTTTTCCAAAAAAAACCCCCCAAAAGCCAAGGAGCCCCCCCAAAATGCTTACCAAACAAGATTAAAAAGAAACCCTAATTTTTGCCCTAATTTCAATTTCGAAATTAGGTATTTATTTTTGAATTTAAATGAATGAAAATCAAAATAGGAGTCATTCATTTCCATTCTCTCTTACCTCTTATTTGTTTTCCTTATTAAATTATAATGCTTCTATTTCTTTATTGAGTTCTAAATTTTAATTTCCCAATAACGATTTGGGTCTACATTTACACTTTGGAACTATTTACCGGGTAGGAAATTTTGATTAAATTTTAAATTTTCTAAAAGTCAAACTTTAATACTATATTGACTTTGCGAGTAAAGAGAAAATAATTTCATTTAAATAATAATAATTTACCGCTTTTTCTTCCAAAAATGCGAAAATGAGTAATTTAATTCTATCTCTCCAATGACTTTAAAATTTTTCCTTTCTAAAATGCATAACTCAATAAATTCGTTATTTTAAAATTAGCTATTAAATTAACTCGCTATAACATTATAAAGCGACATTTTTAAATAATTGACTAATCTAATGCAAGAGTCTTGTTTATTCAAATTTCTCAACTACATATGCGTAAATGTTACAAATGCGTAAATGAGTACACTAACCCCAGTTAAATACCTTAAGCTATCTACAATCATAATTTAAAGCAAATCTCTTTAATTACTGATTAATCGTATAAAAGAAACTTCCTATTTAAATTTCTATATCTCTAATGTGTACGTTTAATCATAATTTTAAATTTAATACTTAGGATAACATACCTCGCTTACCTCGCGCAAGGCACGCAAATCGAGGAAGTCCTCCAAATCTCTCGACATGCATCCCAATGAAAGCAAGCTCCATGAATCCACGCACGATGCTCACCTAACCATGGCTAAGGCAAGACAAGAGTTATACGACCACTAAATCCGAATTCAAAAGATGAAAGAGCATACTCAACCTTGCAAATTCCAAGGGAGATGAACCTTGCCCTAAGCGGTGTTGTACCTGCAATCTCCTGCACCCATGAATTCATACAAGCATGCATATACAAATACATATTCAATGAAGATGTTAGCTCAAGATTTATCACAAGGGTTAGGAACAGTTGCATTTACACGAGAATCGATGCAAAAACACAATAATAAGTATGCTCAGTTTATTTATATTATCTAAACTACACATTGCATATCGGTTAATCTACCATTCAAGAATGCCACAAAGGAAGTCAATCAAGGTTAAACGGGTTTTAAAAGTCCGAGTAGGGTATGGGCATTACATTCTCCCCCCCTAGGTTCCGACTTACTCCTGGAAGTCGCAAAGTTAAACGGAAGTCCTGCAACACTTATTAGTCCTTAAACTCAATTAACAATTATCAATTTACACAAACAACTATTTTGTCAACAATTTAAAACATTATTCACCAATAAAAATGCATCTAACATCATTCACACCTTCAAATATTCTATAATTTTCACACAATTATAGCAAAGATACGAGACTTTTCCCTCCTTATTACACCAAATTAAAGCAATTAAAATACACATAGACACAGTCATCCTTCTCATTTATCAATCATGACAAGAAAACAGGCTCCCAAGGTCAATTTCTTCCATCAATTCCTCTCTTTCACAAGATTTTATCACATAGAACTAGTTTCACATAAAACAATTTCCAGGGCCAAGTTAACTTCTCAACAAATAAGAACAACATAAGAACTCAATTGTTTACATTTTTCAGACATACAAGATCCTTTCCAATGACTATGCCCCATAACATAGTGACAAGTTAATACCATTTAATCCATGATTACACATAATATCCATCCACAATACTGGTTTGCACAACACAATAGGCCACATGTGAGCATGTCTAATGCTCGGTCAAGGGTAACATATATGATCCACATCTCAATGCCTGCTCTCAGAACAAATACATGATCAACAAATATCCAACATCTCACTCGAGGGCTTGATGGTGATAGGGTACACCATAGCGGTGCTTCCTTCCATACAAGTCCCTCGTGACTATCCCTTGTTGTGTAAGGTGTTTAGCCTCCAAGAGATAGTCACCACTCATAGGTAGGTAGTGGATCTTAGCTGTTTTCACAGCCTCACATACCTCCATCCTCAAGGTTCCTTGCGTCTACTTCCTCATATACACTCATCCAAGCCCGTCTCCTACGTTCTTGGAGAGGAATTCACATTACAACACAAGACCAGCATACGAAAACAACAAGGATAAACCGGTTTAGCCACTAAAGTACAATAGATTAAAGATAATAATTGTCAATTCCAACAATAAAACAAGAAAATAATTTCCGGATTTGCAACATCAAAGCAAGTAAGATCAAGATCGCAAGATCGCGGCTAAACTGTCAAGGTCAAAGTAAAATAATTTGCTGGCCCACAAGAAAATAATTAAATAAATAAATAACGGAAATTCATAAGTGCACATTACATCACTATGTGACTAGTAGCTAGCCACCAACGAGGAAGGAAGGAACAATCGTCTAGCTATCCTAGTAGCTCATCATGTGGTGTGACCAAGTCACACATCCACATGGCATGGCAGTGTGCACCTCGGCATCACCCCGCATCACGTCGTCACGTGGCATGGCTCTACCCTATACCTATTGGTAGGCCGCATGGCGATGTCTACTACATCCCGCATCGTGTCTCAGCACGGCATGGCAATACTCCAAGCAGACAAAGCACGCAATGGACGTATCTCGCATGGCAGTGTACCCCGCGGATAAGGCACGCGCTGGTCACACTCCGCATAGCGATGTTCCTCTCAGGATACTCGCCGTAAGCCAGAGGTATACATGGCTAAGGTCTACCCATAAGTCTACCAACGCTAGCCTATTGGTAACTTATGTAGAACAATAACACGCCTCTCATGAAGACAAGGCAACAAATGCTCCAATATGTAAGAAAGTACCACGCCTCTCATGAAGACAAGGCAACAAATGCTCCAATGGAATCCAACAATATGCTCAAAAACTGTCATCTATATGCTCAAGATAAAGGATAGGAATAGGCTGGCACATATGAACCTCGTAATTTGGTTCATCACAAGGGGAAGTATTGAGTACACCTATGTTATAGTTTTGTTACAAAACCATACTTTTCCTCGAAATAGGGAAGCTAAAGTTGCTTCGCGTCGGCATTACTCGTACGCTGTTCATACTATTTCAAGGAATGGTGACTTCTACTACTACCCCTTCACATACTGACTTATCAACAACCCGTGGGTTGGCACTCAGTAAGGGAAACAAACAAGCAACATCACATAGATAGGTATGGTTTCCCATACTCATAAACAAACACATTCCCCATGGGCACACAAAGCAAGCACGGGCTTTCTCACCACACACACCGAATAGCACTATTACTGGTTTAGCCACATTTACGGGGAGCACTTTACATTATGCTAACATATACTTAAGGGAAGCTTTAATTATGCTTTACACATGAATCACCAAACAAAGTTTACTCTAGATCCACGTACTGAAATTTTCAACAATTCAAATTTACACAACGAGATAACATCATTCTAATATCTTTCTCAATCTTCCCTAAGCATTTTCATTCACATTATTAACTATGCAATTTCCCTTTTCAAGATGAAAAACTTCCCCTTTCAATTAGAAGCCCAAAGCAACATAAAATTTCACAGGCATTATAGCAAAACTTCTTCTTGAATCACTGCATTCTAATTAGTGTTTCAAAAACAACAATTCCTATATTTTAAACGAGAGGAGGAAGAGAGTTGGAAAATCAACTATTTCCTACGAATACACAAGAATTTCAAAATCACACCATATGCTCGGACATAAGTTTATCATTTGAGTTGCACGGTTTTCATTTTGCTATCTTTTAGGAAGGTGCCAAAACATCCTAACATGACATTTCTAATCATTATTGCTGCACTATAATGTTCTAGTTTTCCGAACAAGAATTCAAAACAATCAATTTTTCTTTTGTAATACAAGTCTTCTAAAGCACAATCACTATTCGTAATACGTTACAATACAATAATACCTCAAATTTAACATTGAAACTTCATAATATGATAAGGAGGTAAATAGAGAGCCATCTACTAGATTTTACACATTTCGTGCCTACAATTCCACAAGTCTTTCATTTTCTTAAACACAATAAGGCAATTATCTAAATCCAAAGCAAGTAATCTGGTGCATCACTTAATAGATCTTAAATCACACTAGTTGAATAACACATAAAACAATCTTTTGAGGAGCACATCCATTTACTCTTGAAACTACTACAACATGTCCTCTTTGGTTTTCCTTTCACATCAAGCAATTTTCACAAAATCAACTATACGCATACGGATGCACCTTACTTAAGATAAAATTTAACTATATTACTCCTACCAAGCACATGGAGAACCTTTTAATGCAAATATACAATTTCCTATCATTAACCAAAAATTAACTCCTAAATCAATCCTTTTTCACAATCTAAAGCACAAAAACGTTATAAGGTTCACACAAGGCTCAAGATATATCATCCTTTCTCTTGCAATTAGAAAACTTAAATAAGAGGTAACTACACATATCAATTCTTTTTATTTTACTTAGAGAGAGAAAGGAAGATGAGTGGTATTCACTCAATGTACTACGTAATAGCATTAACATTTGCCATACTAGTCTTTCAAGTGGACAATCATTAAAATAGATCAAAACCATAAACAAGCACATTTCGTACTTTTAGGTTCAAGACATTAACAACAAACTTAGATGGATTAGTCAAAAAGTAAAACAAAGCAAGAATGAAGGTACATACGAATCATTTTCAAAGAAGAGAAGTCATAGACCAAGACCTCAATAAGCAGACAAAACACCCATTATTATTCCCAAAACACCCACTTCCTTGAGGTGAAAACAAAGTGTGAATACACACGTTACACACAAGCAGGATTTCCAAATCACACCCTCACATCAAGGTGGACAAGCATACAACATAAGATAGACACACAAACAACAACTAAGGGCACAAGCGAAACCAGAGATCCCAGTGTTGCAACATGGGCTCTGATACCAAGTGTAGTGCCCCGCTAGGAAACCCCTAAGGGTTTAAATTAAAAGCACTCAAATAGAGTGTAAATTTTTTTTTTTAAAATAATAATTAAGAGTGTTAATGAAAAGGTTACAATATTAAGATAAATTGAAGTTAACTCAATTCATAATTAGGCACATCATTAAAATACATTGGAGTTATCTGTCAACTTAGACATCACAGCGGAAGGCTAAAACGATCCTAAGGAGTTTCCCAACGCGATTACACAACCTTGCACCTAACTCATCTTGCGTCATCAGATCCATTAAACTAGATATCTTAATTACAAGATAACGCATAGATCTTGATTAATGGTTTGGCATCTTCAATTTTTAGGAATCGATCATTTACTTCGGGTGGATAGGAGGCCCTTGATAGGTTATTTAATTAATGCACTTAATTTCCATAATTTCATTAAGAGGTCTCCCAGAAGGGTTCATGCTTTTAATATAGTGAGGTTCATTCTTTGGGTTTGAGGTATCCATTCACAAATGATTTTATCCTTTAATGTTTAATAATAGGCTTAATGAGATTCATACATTTAAGGTTAAACTACGATTAGTAAAACAAGGATGCCATCATTTGGTTATATAATACTCACCCACATTTGATATATATTTCTTAAATATTAAAAAGCATGGTTAATAAGAAGAATTTTCGTTTCTTAAGGGTTGACCACAATTATTAGAGTGAAGTCCCCTCATTTGGTTTCATGCATATTCAACTAATGAGTTGTAGTGCTTATATGAAGGGTAAAGTATGAGTAGCCATAGATCTCATTTGAAGTTTTAAAATAATACTACTAGATTGGCTAGAATCATTATGTTGAAAATGTATCGAGCCACAAGAGTTCATCCTTTACCTTTAAGATGTAGTTAGCTAGATAATATCTTACATTTCAAGATTAGAGTAATAAGATCATAATGACGTTCTTCTATTCGGATTAAAATACCATTATCTTTTTGCATATCTCTTGTTTTGTTCTCTTCTTGTTAAATGATCTTAAAATGAGAGAGATACTTTTACTAGGATTTAATGTTTAAACAACAAATCAATTACTTTTCCATTTTAGTTTAATTCTAGCAATCATGAGGGATTCCTTTTATAAGGGATTAAAAATATGGATATCCAATTGAGTTCACCCAATTGTAAATGTAGTCTGGTGAGGATTATTGATTATAATTACAACATGGATTATTAAGTATATCCATCCAATATACAACATGGATGCCTAGTTAAGTCCTCACGAATTATCAAATTAATCTGATGAGGATTATTGTTAAGATTTAAACGTGAAATAACTTATCAAATTCATTCAATGTAATGAAACATAATTGACATGGCATGAATTCATTTACTAAGGTAAGCAGATAGATATTTATATGATGTTCATCCTTTAGTTTTAAATCTAGGAATTATGACATGAATTTTAACTTTATTTCCTTTTTACATTCATTCCATTGATATGCTCAGTATCAAGTTGATCCAATAAAGTAATTCTAATTAAATTTCTTCCACTATTACATTTTAAATTAACATTACCAATTTACCTTTTTTTTTTTTTCCACACTTTAATTTCAATATTTAAATACCATGCCATATTCATAATTCACAACGTTTTATGAACTTAAATAACTGCGTTTATCCATATGAAAAATGTTATACATTTAAATTTGAATTCATTTAATTTACACCATACACTTTGCAAGAATACAATCATTCAAGATAATTTAAAACATAAAACAAAGTACGCAATAAACATCGCATGACACAGAATATGATCTCGGAGTTCACCCCGGATGGGCTACATCTCCGGGTCTGCTCAACTGCAAGACCCCTTTGGTATTATGTTGTTAGAAATACATGATTTATGAGTCTTTTACATCTTGCCACTTAGGCGAATAAAATCAATATACAACAGACACCTCGGACGTTAATTACATAAAGATCCCTTTTAGAAGCGGGTCAAAATGAGTCATAACAAACAAAACGAAACAAACAATTCTGGATACTCTTGTTTGATGGTTTCCTAATTAGGGGCTTGACCAACTTGCAACCAACACTATCATGTCAAGACTTACCATTACATACCCAAATTCAATAATAGAAGATTAAATTCGGCATAGGCATTATCCGGTAGAGGTATTCGTTTTATCATATTGCTCTGACTAATATTGTCAATATTTTGATATACTAGCTAAATTATCTTTCATTAAAAACTCTTATTAAACCGCCATCACTATTTATTCCATGTTAATAGTAGTATTAACTCGGGTATGATGTAATCAACATGAAATTAATACCCGGTATTAGACTAAGGATTTACTAAATGTTGCTTCTCGAATTCCAAATATATTATTTACTAGTTTGAGATTAAATAAGATGCTGAATTTAGAATTGCTTAATATCAAGCAACTAGATTCAAATCCCTTAAACTAATTTTTTTTTTATTCACTAAATAAACTGTATTCTTTTTTCGTTATATGTGATATGCATATATATATACATTTTTTTTTTTTTTCTTAAAACATATTATATAAAATAATAAACAAATAAAATAAAAAAAACAACTAAAACTAAACTTTTTGAAGTTTCAAAAAAAGGGAGGGAGGGAACCCACGTGGGCCCCCCCCCCATTGGCAGCCTACGCTCCAGAAGGTAGCGCTGCTACCAAATGGTAGCAGAGCGCTACCTTTGGTAGCGCTGCTACCATTTGGTAGCGTTGCTACCAGCATGGTAGCAGCTACCAATGCCATCAAAAAACAGTTTTTTTTTTTAAATTTTCTTTTTTTTTTAAATTTATTTTGTTAAAGACAGTAGAATACAGTCTGAAAACAATACAGGCATAACAAGATTTTTAGTGCACTCACACAGCCTGAGACAGAGAGAAAGAGCATTCTCCAGCATTTTTTTTTTATGTATTTTTTGAATATCATGAACAATACACCCCAAATGAAAATGTAAAACAAATAAAACCCCATTTTTTTACAGTCCTAAAATAGATTTCCAGATTTCTCATAGCAAATAACCAACTGGAGAAACTGTATTTTTTGAAATATCATGAACAAAACACTCCAAATGAAAATGTAAAACAAATAAAACCCCATTTTTTTTACAGTCCTAAAGTAGATTTCCAGATTTCTCATAGCAAATAACCAACTGGAGAAACTGTATTTTTTTGAAATATCATGAACAAAACACTCCAAATGAAAATGTAAAACAAATAAAACCCCATTTTTACAGTCCTAAAATAGATTTCCAGATTTCTTATAGCAAACAACCAACTGAAAACTAAATCTTAATAGACACTCATGGGTAGCATTCCTCTCTATTTTTCCAGCATTTCATGGAGGGCATAACAATAAACAAAAAGGGTAGATTAAAATTTCTTACCTCCAAACGCTTTCCAGGAAGAGATTTTGATGAAGATGAGTTCCCAAATCAGCTGCTCTCATTCCTCATCCCTCTCCAAAATCCCCAATCCCCCTTGCAAGAACCATGTTTTTCCAAAAAAAACCCCCCAAAAGCCAAGGAGCCCCCCCAAAATGCTTACCAAACAAGATTAAAAAGAAACCCTAACTTTTGCCCTAATTTCAATTTCGAAATTAGGTATTTATTTTTGAATTTAAATGAATGAAAATCAAAATAGGAGTCATTCATTTCCATTCTCTCTTACCTCTTATTTGTTTTCCTTATTAAATTATAATGCTTCTATTTCTTTATTGAGTTCTAAATTTTAATTTCCCAATAACGATTTGGGTCTACATTTACACTTTGGAACTATTTACCGGGTAGGGCGTTTTGATTAAATTTTAAATTTTCTAAAAGTCAAACTTTTATACTATATCAACTTTGCGAGTAAAGAGAAAATAATTTCATTTAAATAATAATAATTTACCCCTTTTTCTTCCAAAAATGCGAAAATGAGTAATTTAATTCTATCTCTCCAATGACTTTAAAATTTTTCCTTTCTAAAATGCATAACTCAATAAATTCGTTATTTTAAAATTAGCTATTAAATTAACTCGCTATAACATAATAAAGCGACATTTTTAAATAATTGACTAATCTAATGCAAGAGTCTTGTTTATTCAAATTTCTCAACTACATATGCGTAAATGTTACAAATGCGTAAATGAGTACACTAACCCCAGTTAAATACCTTAAGCTAGCTACAATCATGATTTAAAGCAAATCTCTTTAATTACTGATTAATCGTATAAAAGAAACTTCCTATTTAAATTTCTATATCTCTAATGTGTACGTTTAATCATAATTTTAAATTTAATACTTAGGATAACATACCTCGCTTACCTCGCGCAAGGCACGCAAATCGAGGAAGTCCTCCAAATCTCTCGACATGCATCCCAATGAAAGCAAGCTCCACGAATCCACGCACGATGCTCACCTAACCATGGCTAAGGCAAGACAAGAGTTATACGACCACTAAATCCGAATTCAAAAGATGAAAGAGCATACTCAACCTTGCAAATTCCAAGGGAGATGAACCTTGCCCTAAGCGGTGTTGTCCCTGCAATCTCCTACACCCATGAATTCATACAAGCATGCATATACAAATACATATTCAATGAAGATGTTAGCTCAAGATTTATCACAAGGGTTAGGAACAGTTGCATTTACACGAGAATCGATGCAAAAACACAATAATAAGTATGCTCAGTTTATTTATATTATCTAAACTACACATTGCATATCGGTTAATCTACCATTCAAGAATGCCACAAAGGAAGTCAATCAAGGTTAAACGGGTTTTAAAAGTCCGACTAGGGTATGGGCATTACACATGACACTCAATAATGGCCTGGAAGTCTCTCGAACCATATTCTTTAATATGGTAGCTCCCCACGTTTTCTTTGTAGGAATATTTAAGGAATTTGTCTTGTTAATATTTATTGAGTTTATGCTCTTAGATGGGCAATGACTCTCGCATTATGTTTCTGGAGATATTTTGAGCTGTGTATCCTAACAGGGTGACCATCCAGGCAGGTATGATATATTGTATAAGTTGACCTGTTCAGTTTTCATTTTCCTAACATTCTGGTGAGAGTTTTTGTCAAGATTTTATGCAGCATAAGAAGAAGAGCATGATTAACCCTGTGTTTCTAGAATAGAAAGAACTGTTGCCCACAAATGGCAGCATCACCCCAAGATATGGGCAATCTACTGCTCAACTTTACACAGAGGATTTCTACATACAATGTTCATTATTTTGGACAAGTTCCCTTTGTCATCTTGTATCTCCATTTTGTATCGCATTCTTAATTTTTTCTATTCCTCGAGGGATCTGGGCTAGACTGGAGGTTTTCTTCCCTCCATTCTTTCCTACCGGTGCCCACACTAAATGGAGGTGTAAATGTAAATCTATCTATTTTTTATGTTAATACAATTCTTTGGCCTCAGCCTTTTATCGATTAAAAAAAACACTTAACTTTTATGTTATTAAATATTTTAATTTTGATTATATTAAACTTAAAACAAAAATTAGATTAAAATTCTTTAAATAAATAGAACATAATAATATTTCATTAAAAAATTAAATATAATTTAATGGAAAAGATTAAAATAAATTTTATTAAATAAATTAAAGTTAATTAAATTGTAATTAACAACTTAAATTATTTGGAAACATGATGGTGGTTCGAAGAACACCCAAGAAAAGACCATGTCACCCTATTTGGGCTTACATTTGGAAAACTATGCCCAAGTATGATTATTCATACTATACTATGCTTGATGATGATGAGACTTTGGCAAATGCCATACTTAGAATCAGAAAACAAAGGGCTAGATATACCTTTGGCAATAAGGCAATTATGAGGAGAAAAATCATGTCAACTTGGAATGCAAAACAAACCAATCCAACCATGGTTTTCCTGTTTGACAAATTAGATAGGATAGCATCTTAAGTTAGAGGTCAGACAGAAGGCCCACATGTGGGGAGTGCATTCCTTATAAACAAATTTTGTTACTAAATGTATGAGCTCAAAGAATTCAGCCATGTAATTTTGTGTTGTAGCTGCAGTTGCAACAGAAAAACTATCATGTTTCCACTTAGCTAATTATAGTCCTTTGGTAGCTACAAAATCCTTTGAAAAATGAAATTTATGTAATATATATCAATTATATTTTTGTGTTCTTTCGGGAAAAATTATTGTTACTTTACATTCAGTGGTAATTTGAAAACAAAATTTAGTTCTATTTTGTAAATTGTATTAGTTTGATCAATTCCACTATCATGTGCCATATTTGTTTATTTTCTTACCCATGTAATCCTCAAATAGTTACATAGCCCTTTCGATATTGAAATATATTTGGTATATATCATTATTATTTTAGTGTTTAACTACTTATAATACTTTTGAAATTACTTACAATAAAATAAGAATTTTAAATTCAAGACCATTAATTTGATTGAACTAAATTTTTAAGATTAAAGTTAAGAGATATAAATACATTAAATTAAAATTTATTCAATAAATGAAAATAAACTTAATAAATTGT
This sequence comes from Cryptomeria japonica, assembly GCF_030272615.1. Taxonomy (NCBI): domain Eukaryota; kingdom Viridiplantae; phylum Streptophyta; class Pinopsida; order Cupressales; family Cupressaceae; genus Cryptomeria; species Cryptomeria japonica. The sequence continues at coordinate 175,172,332 of NC_081409.1, forward strand.
TTTAGCAAACAAACAAAACTTTAATAAATAAATTTAATACAATTTAATTAAATAAATTAACTTAAATGTAATTACATAATTTAAGTTAAATGTATTGAAATAAATTAAATTAAGCTTTATTGAATGGATTAAACTAAATTAAATTAAATTTAACTTTATTCAATATATTAAATTAAACTTAATATAAAATCAACTAAAAAAATAATTTTTATTCAATTCATGAAATAATCATGTATTATAGTAATTTAATTAAACTTAATTAAAATAAATAAATTGAACTTTATTAAATGAATTAAATCAAACCTAACTAAAAAAATTAAGTGAAACTTCATTGCTTCAATTAAATTAAACTTAATTAGTTAAACCAAATCAATCTTAATTACACCAAACATAATTAAATAAATAAAAATTAACTTAATAACTTAAATTAATTTAAACTTAGTTAAATTAAATAATTAAATCTTAACCAAATTAAATAAATGAATAGTAAACTAATCTTCTTGAAATAAATTAATTTTAATGAAACAAACTAAATTAAACTTAATTATATAAATTTAAGATAATAATATATAATAATAATATAATAATAATTTTAGAAGTAAAGAATAATTTATTTGAAATCAAATGAAATGTAAAATAATAAACATTTTTACATTAAACATTATTCAATGATTTTTTTTTTGTGATAAAAGTGGCGAGCCACAATAATTTTATTAATATTAAAACTTGATTTGATAGCTCTTGAGGGAAAGAATCAGGAAAGAAAACCATGAAACCCATTAAATCCCATGCAACCAATACATATATCTCGAGGGAGATCAAAATTTCCCCATAGGAAATTGACACGAAAAATTGTTGCCTTTATCGAAGATGTCAATTTCTAGGAAAAAATGAGGAAAAATATCACACCCTATCTATGCTTCACTATTTAAGGAGAAAAGTAGAAAATACAGTTACACAGCCTCCTCTACCAATTTAGAAAATTAAACTTTTTTTAAAATTATTGTAACGTTTTAAAAAAAACCAAAAATAGTGGACAACTTTTACGAATGAAACAATTATGGTAATCATTTGAAATAATGAAACAATGAGCAGTTAGATCTTCGATTCGATTTCTACCTTTATCAAAATTTTAAAGACAAGAAGAGGACATCACTAAATGCAATCATAGTTCTCATAGAAAATTAGTTCATATAAACATGTAAATAAAAAATTGTTGTCAATCAATAAAAAAATCCAATTTTGTTTTTGTGTCAAATATTTTTTTATTACAATTGATGTCAAATAATTGTGTAATAGTAGGTAAACAAATGTTTCCTTTATCAAAAATTTTGTACTCTATTAAATTAAATGATACATTATGTAAACATTGTATTTCTATGTTGTTGTTGTTATTTTAATTATTTATTTTCAATATAGTATAATACGTATTGATACCCAATACTATTAATAATTTGCCAGGAAGAGCAAATATTTTGGTCATAATGAAATATAAGTTTACAAGACTCATTCGTGAGTCAAAATTTGATTCATGCTACAATGAGATAGGAGACACAAACATGGGCCATGTGGATATTTCTAAATTTGTTCATAGAATTGCAAAGGGGGGAGGAAGGTCAATTCTTTCGCAAACCATGGCAGCCTCAGGATTAGTGGAAGCAGTTGCATTTCCTATGTCTGTACAATCGGTTGATTTGGTAGTGTAGTGTGCACAATATTATGACAAAGATGAAAGGAAGATTATTGGCCCCTTGGGTGACATAGTGTTAGATATTAGTCCTCAGATGATACAAAGAGTGTTCTGTATTCCACAATACATAGAATACGAATGTATTGATTGGATAGTTGCTAACAACTATTATGAAAATAAAAACAACAAATCTTCCAAATTAATTAATGACCATCCGATTCTTGAAAGAAGTAGGAATGTGAAAAAGTTGGCTAGAGGACAACATAGAGAAGAATTCAAAGAGGAAGCAAAAGATTACATTACACTTCTAATTAGGGTATATGGTACTCCAGAAGCGAAATACTTCCATCCATGGATGTGTTATTATATTTTGAAACTAACAAAGGGGAAAATAATTTATTGGGCAACTATAATTAGTGACAACTTGAATCAATAATTGATAGATGTTTTGCAGAGAAACATATTTCATATGAGTTCATATTTAGTATACTTGTTGGCTTTCCAATGCAACTATCCAGGACTAAATAGAGTTGGAAACTTTAATGAAGAAGGAAAAAGGATATTTGATAATTACCCTCAGTTAGAATTGATGGAAAGTGAAAAACACTATTGCAGAGTTAATGACACCTTCATTTTTTCCATAGTAAGACATCTTGACAATGATTTTGGGAAAGGATTATCTTCTGAAGTGAGCAGTGAACTATCAAAGTTTGGGAATTGGGGTGAACTCACAATAATGGTTCCCACTTTTTTGCCACTTTTGACACTAAGATGAACATTTTTAAAATAATCTTCAACGTCTGAGAACTATAACTTTTAAACTATTAAAAATTTGAATATGATGTAAATTAGTGATTTGTAGAATTTTGTTTTTAGATTCTATATACATTTTTTTCAAGTTTTTTTTAAGGATGTTTTTTTAAATTTTCCATCTCCCTCAAAAAGTAGTTTTTTACAACAAACTACATTTTTTAAGAGTGATGTACCTCCCAAAACGCATAACATTTTTTTTAATAAATGATAAAAACTCAATTCTTTTGAATTTTGGTTTGTAACATCAATATCTAGGGCTTGAAATTGGTTTGATATTGATATGTTCAATATTTTTCATTTTATAAAGTTTTGAAGTCTGACTAGTCATAATTTAGACATAGGTTTAAGTTTGAACACATAACTTGTTCTATATATATCAAAATTCACATTTTTTTTGTTAGAAAGAAGACATCAATACCCGGGGCTTAGATATTTTTCAGATTTTTTTTGAATTAGTTTCCTATTTTTCCCAATGCGTTGAACAAAGAAGTTCATGTTCGATGAAAAACCAATATTCCATAAAATTAAAAAAACAAGAACATAATAAATTCAAAATGTAATAAAATTATACTCGTTGTAACTCCAAGTATTACCATCTAATATTTTTGGATAATCAAGATTATTTCATTTGTGCCTTGAACAAGAGGTCCAAAGTCAGAAATTCCTCAGAACTTTGAAAATATTTGGGAGAAACCTCTAACAGGAGGGTTCAAATGAACAGGGATTTGAGCGAAGTGGGGTTCCCTCGAACTATAATGGGTTCGAGCGAACCCCCCTTCGCTTGAACCGACACGCTAAATTTTGAACCGTATTTTTTCATAACGGCTTGGTTCGAGTGAACATGACCTTTTCTATTTGTCGGCATTCGTTCGAACCCTGACCGATGCAATTTTTTGTTTTTTTCATTTAAGTAGAGTTGTATAAATAGACATAATTTTTTTCATTTTTTAACACACAAATGATTAAAATAATTTGCATTTTTGGATGAGAGTAGACATTTGAAAATTATTTTGAGGGCAATAATTTGAAGATATTTGAAGGTTTTTTTAAAAGCATGGGGAACAAGAAGAGAAGGCAAAATAGGACTTCAAGGAATTATTATCCCGAAATGGAACAAAGATATCGAGAACAAAGAAGACAAAGATATCATGATGCAAGTATGCATTTTAATTTTTATGTCTATTTAATTTTATATGTATTATGTAGCGAAAATAGTGTTTATTTGTTAGTATTAATTAGTTCAATATTTTTTATCTAATATTTTTAATGAAAATTAATTTAAAAAATCTTAATTAAACTAATTGAAAATAGTAGGATTAAAAATAATCTTGTTTTAATTGGAAAGCATAATTAATTTTAAATAATATGTGTATTTGCAAATATCAAATTCCATTAACTTGCTTGTTGTGTAGTTGACTTTTTCTCCTATATAATTAAGTCCATTTATAATAGATAAGACCTATTAAGGCATAAAATTAATAAGACCTATTATGTCATAATTTAGGTTATAACTTATATTGAATATTTAAGATGTATGCACTTAATTTCATGTGATAGGTCCTTTAATATCACATAATACATCTGTCTTAAGGGGAGTCAAGTATATGAATGTGAAATGCTTTTGCATTCGTGGTCATATTAATTTTAATAATAAGGCCTATTATGTGATAAATTAGGACTTATTACATTAATTATAGGTCTTAAATGTGACATAAATTTAGAACCTATTATGTCATAATTTAGGTTCTATTTATATGACTTCACATATGCAAAAACATTTCAGATTATACTCAAGAGTCCCCTTAATATAGGTATATTATGCAGATCTCATATTAGGACATGTATTAGATGTGAGAAATTAGGAGGTCTATTATGCAATAATAGGTCTTAAATACACATGTGATAAATTATAGTCCACCTATTATGACATAACAAATTAATATGACCACCTTTATCGTATTCATGCATCAAAATATTTGTACTTTTAATTTTCAAAATTGGAATTTATAATTTATCAAAATTTCATTTTATGTGTTATTAGTGAGAGATTGAGGTTTTCAAAATAACTCATCAATATTTATTTCTACTTTATATGTTTATGTTTCTTTGTTATTAATGCAAAAGAAAATTTAACCTTAACACTATACGCAAGGAATAGCATAAATTAAATGATAATAATAAACAAATTATAGTTCTTCATGTAAATCTAGAATTAAGCATGAGAAAAAATTATTAAAATAATTGTCATCTTCTTGAAATATTAATTACTTAACAAAATTTAACTCTGACTTTAAACCTACTTGCACACTAGAAATAAAGGTGAGCCTTAATCCTAACCTGAGAACAAATTGAACTTTAAACCTAAACCTAATTTAATTAGAGTTATAATATTAGCCTTGAAAGTAATTAAATAATAAACCAAATTGAACCCTAATTTTAACACAAAGCTTTAAGCCAAATTCACCCAAGTTTAATCTCAAACCTAATTAAATAATCTATCAATTTCAACCTTACACCAACTCTTAAATTATGTGGAGAATGAGCTCAAGAAGAAGGGAGTTCTGAAGCAGGAGTTGAGGCAAAAGAACCTATTGAAGAACACGATATAGTTGATGAACATAGGGAGGATATTGTCCAAGTTGAACCAATGGAGGTTGAAGGAGAGGGTTCAGGCTCCTTACCTCCTACCACTAGTATGGATGAGCATATTGTGGATCTAGCTAAATAAATGAAGAGAAATATTTCTTATAAAAATTTAGATCATTTACTTGAAATGGATGTGGATGAGTTGAAATGTCTCATTGAAGAACCTAGACATACTAAAAGGAGGTCAATGAATAAAAGTGCAAAATAAATAATGTCTCATTTCAACAATCTTGATACTACACTAGAAAAAGCTCAATTGTTATCAATTGTACTTACTCGTAAAGACTTAATAGATCCACTGAAATTCTTGGGTATAGATACAACAAGTCAAAAGAGGAAAACTTCTCACCTACAAAAATCTATTGTTGATAATGTTAAGAAAGGTTTGGTGAACATTGGTAAAAAATCTCGAACAGTAGATAAGACCATTTCAAGAAGAGTGATGTTGACATCTTTAGTAAATGAAAGATTACCTCAAAAAAGACAAATCTCTTCACTGTCATCTGAGTTTGGTGTTAGTAGAAGGACAATATCAAAATATGTTAAAATTAGAAAGAGTTTGGATGATACTACCTTAGAAGGGAATTGGGCAATTATGTGTAGAGCTCCTCAATCGGATAGAATTGAAGATGTTAGGAAATTTGTGACAAGTTTTTGGTATGATAATACTCATCCTTCATCAAATAGTAGAGATGTTATCAAGAAAAGGATTGGTCCGGATCGTTATGATCTCCATGTAAAAAATTGGATAGACACAACAAAACATGAATTGTATGTGTTGTTTACTAAAACAAACCCTAATATAAAGATTGGACAAACCATGTTTGAACGGTTAAGGCCATATTATGTGAAGTTAAACAAAGTTTTTAAAACTTGTTGTTTTTATCACATCGAATTTGACTTGTACTATCAAGTGTTTCAAAAGATCAGAGAAGATAGTGATGGTTATGCAAATGCTCCTCCTAAACGAACAAGTCAATTCATAGCATCCATCTTATGTGACAAATCAAATGATAATGCAACCGGTCAAATAAATTGCATAAGAGGAATTTGTGGAACATGCGGGGACTTGGTTAAGTTGCCTTTGAGATATGAAGATACTAACATGAGGAAGATGGTAAATTGCAAGAGTTACAAGTACAAAAAATTTGAAACAAAATTTGGAAAGGAATCTACAAGGTTAGATTATGTAGAAGAGGAAATACCTATTGGAACATTTATGAAAAATTTTCGTAAGTTGATAAAACCATACACATGCCATGGTTTTTTTGCCAAGTGGAAAGTAGAAAAATTTACAAGATTAAGAGACACTTTCCCACTTGGAACTATTCTATCCGTAGTGGAATTTGCAAAGAATTACTCTTTTGCACATCAAAAAGAGATTCAATCAGAGTATTACTTTTCAAAGCAAATCACTATTTTGGTGCATGTGTGTTATCGACATGCACAAATGAATTTGGATGGTGTTGATAGTACATTTGAAAATCATTTCATTAAGAAAGAGTACCACTTCTATATCAGTGATGATAAGGAGCATGACACACGTTTTGTACAAGATTGCTTTAAGAAGTTTTTTGAATATTTGAAAGAGAGAGGCATAACAATAGTTAAAAATTTTGTTTGGTTTGATGGATGTGCGGTATAATTAAAATATTTTGAGGCCATTTTATGCACTATGTAGATATCATCGAAATGACAAAATCCCACATGTTTGGATTTTTTTTTAGAGTGGTCATTGAACGGGTGAACATGATGGTGCAAGAGCTTGTATCAAACGTGCTCTAAGAAAGCATCAAATAAATTACACAGGAGATCATATAGAAGATGCACATGATGTTGTTGAATGGTGTAAGAAACACTTTGAGAAACCTAATTATCCCGGTGAATCATCATTGAGAATATACAGACCCATTCCATATAGAGTGTTTTGGGAGATAACCAGTACATGTTCTCTTTTAGTGTTTTATTTAAATTTTTTTAATATATTTTTAGAATGTTCATAGTTAAAATATTTCAATTTAACAACTTGATCTACATGTACATGTTTGTGTACACATGTACATTTTGCAGATGTGGATAGAAGATCAATGCATGGATGCAAGAGTGTGGAGAGGACAAGATCTTTGCATTGTGTCATGAGTGCAAATAATCGCCCATGGACATTATACACTAAGGATTATTCATGTTTTTGTTCTAATTGCATTTTGGAAAACTATGTTGATTGCGAGAACCAAGAGCTTGGATATGTTAGTGAATGGAAATTGGTGCCACTAGATGTTTCTGACACATACGAGGATTCAAATGAGGATGAAAACTTTGAAGACATTCCTTTGATTTCTGGTGATTATGATCATATTTCAGGATTGATTAAAAAAGGTACATATGGCACACACACACACACACATATATATATATTTCCTTAAAAAATGTTGTGTACATGTAAATATTCTCTTAAAAATGACATGTTTAGAATTTATTTAACTTGTTTCAAATTGCAGGAGATATTTTTGCAGTCATAGCAGAAGATGGAAATATAGAAGGTGTTAGTTATTATTTATTGCATTGCACAAAAGAGAGAAAGAAGTTATCAAAATCTGAAATGAGTGATGGAATGTCTTTTCCCATAGGTTTGAACTGATTTGAATATGTATGTACAAATCACTTATGTGAAAATTTTTAATTTCTCATGTTTCTTATATACATGTACATGCAGGCTCAATTATAGTGCAAGGGACATATTTCAAACAAGTTAAAATTGCTCAACATGTGATTCATTTCACTAAATACCAAAATGACAACAAGGTATATCAGTATAGCCACTTGGTCATTGTTGTTGGCCTAATTCTTCAAATAGTTCCATGTCGTGGGTGGTCTCAAAAGTGGAGACTAGATAGTGAAGATCATGACAAAATATTAAGTGTTATTGAAGAGTGTTCTAAACCACTTAATGTGGTATGAAAGCTATATATATTTAGTAATCCAAAGTACATGTGGCTCAACCCATGAATTGAATTAATACTTGATAAATTCTAGAACTTAACTTGTTTTGAAACTTGGATATATATATATATATATATGGCTTGTACATGTCCAGACCATATATCAAATTAGGATGTATGAAGTTATTTTGTATGTACATATTAAAAATAATATTTATGTGTGCATGTATGTAAAGTAAATTGGGACATGTGGATTCAAGTTGAAAATGCGTTAAAAGGCAGGCAATGTATGCAGTTGATTATGATTTGTATAGTAGATATCTAATTCTAAATGCATGTATATAGTACTGTATCTAATTCTAAATGCATGTAATTTGTAAGGACCACTAGTTAAAATAATTTAATTAAAAATGCATATTTAAATTAAAATGTAATATGTACATGTGTAAAATTGATATATGGAATTAGGACATGTGTAATTAGGACATGCATATTATGTGAACTATTTAACTTGTATACATACCTAGAAGAACATACCATGTGAACTATTTAGTACATGGTATTAAGTTTAGCTTGTTCATTTGATATTAATTAATACTTGTGTGATTTTTATATTGTCCATTGGAGTGGATATACTCTTTTGTTTGAACATGAACTTTTTTAAAGTTTAATGCATATCTAGTGTATGTACATACATTACATGTAGTAAAATTTAAAAATTATAAACATAATCAATCTTTTTTTAATCTATCTACATGTAAATTCAGTCACACACACACACACACACACACACACATATTTGAATGTTTAAGAGAACATGTGAATTCTTCATCATATATATTTAAAGTGTACAAATGACGCGATATATTTAATCCAGGATCAAACATGCACAAACTATACATGTATATATAAAGTATTTAATCTAACCATAAATGCACATGATATATATATATATATATAATCCAGTCCATCAAACATAAAGTGCATATATAATCTAACATGTACATGTGCACATGGACTATATAATCTAACATGTACATATGCATGAAATATATAATCTTATCAAACACAAATTGTATAAAGTATAATCTAGTCTAAACTTCATACATGCATGTAATATATAATCTGATCAAACATGTAAACGAGGTATAAAGAATAATCTAGTCTAAACTTCATACATGATGCACATGAAATATATATAATTTGATCAAACACAAACCAGGTATAAAGTATAATCTAGTTTAAACTGCATACATGCATGAAATATATATAATTTGATCAAACACAAACAAGGTATAAAGTATAATCTAGTCTAAACTGCATATAAGCATGAAATATATATAATCTGATCAAACACAAACAAGGTATAAAGTATATGAAAGTCTATAAAAAGATAAATGTAAATGAGCTATAAAGTCTGGGGAAAATCAACAGGGATCATGTCGGCCATGAACAGAGTGGCCATATGAGAGAGAGTCTTGGTGAGAGTCTAGATGTCCAATAGACCCCTGCAAAAGTAGAATTTATTTAAATATTAAATATAATATATCTATCTCTCTAGACACATGTACAACAAATCCGAGTAGAGTTAAATAAAAATTTAAATATATAAATTCTAACACATGTATACATTCATGTACATATATGTACACAAAAAACCATAACTAACCTGTCCACTAACATCATCGAAAGAATCTCTCCTACGCACATGCTCAAAGCTCAAGGTAGGAGTGACATGAGCTAATTTTTATACATACATGTGTATATAATCATGTCCCATGATCATATCAACAACATCACTCATGCCTACATATCTCTCTCTGGCTGTGCATATCACTGAGGAGTGCAAGGGGCTAACTACATCACTGAGTATCATGGATGAAGTGTTTGACTGTAGTAGCATGTCCATAAACCCAGTATGGATCAAACCTCGTAGCTACTCTGCAAATGAGTCCAAGCCCTCATATGTGATATGGACTTGATCAGCTCGTATCTCCTCCTCAAATGAACCCAAGCCCTCATCTATGATATGGACTTGATCAGCTCGTATCTCCTCCTTTGCAACAGTAGAGTGATTTGTAGGTGGGTCAGTTCCTGGAGCATGCATAGAGTGATGAGAATGTTGTGACTGCATAGGGGTATGCGTCGATGCAGTGGTAGCCTGCCCATCTCTAAGAATCTCCTCTCTAACATCAGCCAATGGTATCCCAAGTCGAGATGAAATAAAACGGTAAGAATGTAGTAGGTCCTCAGCTAAATACTCTGACATCTGTACATGTCTACTACATCTGACTATAGCTGCTACCTCATTTAGGGAGGGGATGCCAACAGTAATATACTGATCATCTGAATCTAAAGCCCCCCATGACTAGAAGATGCATGATTTGTGGATGATCGCGAACATGGTCGGCTCATCATATATCTACCTAGCCTGTCAGATGATATGGTGATTGTTGCTGATGCAATCTATCTAATCCTATCAATTTCTTTTCTCTAAGAAGCAATCACAATGTGATCCTCTATGGGGGCCAAGGCTGGGACTACTAGAGGAAATCTTTGGCCAACAAGGTCCCTGTGTCTAGGTGGAGATCCATCATTCCTACGATATACATCTCTATCAGCAATCTTGCCCCTCCCCTATCCATAATATGTTGGAATATCAAGGTTGTTTGGTTTCATCTGACAATGAACCTCAGCAAATACCTCTTGTGCAAAGTATAATGGTATCTGGTCATTATTAGGATAATGACCATGGGCAGATAAGAAGCGTGGGTAAATCAATGATGCAACCTGTGGGTCGATACATCTCGTGACCTAATATCCTCTCACCTTACTCTTCTCCTGATACTATGGAAATAATCTCTCCTTTATGGTCTCCTTCAAGACCACCCTCACCATATCAACAAAAGAATCAGGACCCCTCACCTCACTCCTCAACTGTCTATAAATATCTTCTATAACCTCAGCTGAGAATGAGGTGTGAGAAACTAAGCGGTCCCTCAATGTCTACAAACTATAAAAAATGGATGTGAATGTACTCTTGTACATGCTATCACTACGGGGATCATCTAACATGACCCTCAACCTATGTAGCTCACGATCACTGTACTAGAAAATAGTAGCAATGTCAAGCAAGGGGGGATCGTGGTGTGGAGGATCAACATCATCAATGTGTGACTCCTAATTAGGAGCCTATGCAGGTGGATCCTGATCAGGAGCCTGTGAAGGTATATCCTGGGATGCCATCTATCTAGGTACATGTCATAAAGTTAAAATCAGTTAAATTGCAGAGAGAGAGAGAGAGAGAGATAACATATATTTCATATATATATATATAATTATCAAAAATTTAAATCTTCAAGAATACATAAAAAATTCAAATATTTCAGAGAGAGAGAAAGATAACATATATTTCACATATATATATATATATATATAAATTCAAATATTTTAGAGAGAGAGAGAGAGAGAGAGAGAGAGAGAGAGAGAGATAACATATATTTTAGAGAGATAGAGAGATAACATATATTTAAATCTTTGAAATACATAAAAAATTCAAGAACATCAATATATATATTTTATTGGTCATTATAAATTATATATATATATATATATAAAATTTATAACGACCAATAACAAAAAAAATTAGGGTCTATATTTTATTGTAACGTATAAATAATTGTAGATCTACAAAATGGAATGCAACTTCCATAATTTTTTTGACAAATTGTTTGTTAGTGAACTCCATATCTCAAAAAAAATAGAGGTCATTGTATTTTTTTAATGGGCCCATATGATTATAAAATTATTAAATCTGTAATATGTGATTTTAAGGGGAATGCCATATGTACACTAGGATGTTATAAGGGGTCATATGTGGTCCAAAGGGGTCATGCATGTGTTAACGCATGCGTGACCCCTTAGGACCACATACGACCCCTTAGGATACTATATGATGGACTAAGGGGTATGTCATTCACACTAGGATTTTATAATGGGTCATATGCGGCTCGAAGGGGTCACACATGTGTGACCCCTTAGGACCACATATGACCCCTTAGGACACTATGTTATCCTAATTGGAATGTCATATATATAGTAGGCTGTTATGAGGGGTCATATATGGTCATAAGGGGTCACGCACATGTTAACGAATGCCTGACCCCTTAGTTACACATACGACCCCTTAAGACACTATGTGATAGACTAAGGGGTCATATGCGGTTCTAAGGGGTCACACATGTGTGTTAGAACACATGCATGACCCCTTAGGACCACATATATGTGATCCTAAGGGGAATGTCGTATGTTCACTGGGATGTTATAAGGGCTCCTATGTGGTTCAAAGGGGTCACACATGTGTTAACGCATGCGTGACCCCTTAGGACCACATACGACCCCTTAAGACACTATGTGATGGACTAAGGGGTATTTTGTTCACACTAGGATTTTATAAGAGGTCACACATGTGTGACCCCTTAGGACCACATATGACCCCTTAGGACACTATGTGATCCTAAAGGGAATGTCATATGTATATTAGGATATTATAAGGGGTAATATGTGGTCCTAAGGGGTCACGCATGTGTTAACGCATTTGTGACCCCTTAGGACCCCATACAACCCCTTGGGACACTACGTGATGGACTAAGGGGTCATATGTGATCCTAAGGGGAATGTTGTATGTTCACTAGGATGTTATAAGGGGTCATATGTGGTCCAAATGGGTCACACATGTGTTAACGCATACGTGACCCCTTAGGACCACATATGACCCCTTAGGACACTACGTGATGGACTAAGGGATATGTCATTCACACTAGGATTTTATAAGGGGTCATATGCAGTTCTAAGGGGTTACACAAGTGTTATAACACATGTGTGACCCCTTAGGACCACATATGACCCCTTAGGACACTATGTGATCCTAAGGGGAATGTCATATGTACACTAGGATGTTATAAGGGGTCATATGTGGTCCTAAGGGGTCATGCATGTGTTAGCGCATGCATGACCCCTTAGCACCCCATACGACCCCTTAGGACTCTATGTGATGGACTAAGGGGTATGTCGTTCACACTAGGATTTTATAAGTGGTGATATGCAGTTCTAAGGGGTCACACATGTGTTAACACATGCGTGACCCCTTAGGAGACTATGTGATCCTAAGGGGAATGTCATATTTTCACTAGGATGTTATAAGGGGTCATATGTGGTCCTAAGGGGTCACGTATGTGTGACCCCTTATGACCACATACGACCCCTTAGAACTCTATGTGATGGACTAAGGGGTATGTCGTTCACACTAGGATTTTATAAGGGGTCATATGCAGTTCTAAGGGGTCACACATGTGTTATAACACATTCGTGACCCACTAGGACCACATATGACCCCTTAGGACACTATGTGATCCTAAGGGGAACGTCATATGCACACTAGTATGTTATAAGGGGTCATATGTGGTCCTAAGGGGTCACACATGTGTCAACGCATGCGTGACCCCTTAGAACTAGATACGACCCCTTAGGACACTATGTGATGGACTAAGGGGTCATATGCAGTTCTAAGGGGTCATACATGTGTGTTAGAGCACATGCATGACCCCTTAGGACCACATATATGTGATCCTAAGGGGAATGTTGTATGTTCACTAGGATGTTATAAGGGGTCATGCATGTGTTAACGCATGTGTGACCCCTTAGGACACTATGTGATGGACCAAGGGGTATGTCATTCACACTAGGATTTTTATAAGGTGTCATATGCGGTTCTAAGGGGTCACACATGTGTGAACCCTAGGACTACATATGACCCCTTAGGACACTATGTGATCCTAAAGAGAGGGTCATATGTACACTAGGATGTTATAAGGGGTCATATGTAGTCCTAAGGGGTCATGCACATGTGGTTCTAAGGGGTCACATATGTGTGTGACCCATTAGGACCACATATGACCTCTTAGGATACTATGTAATGGATTAAGGGGTATGTCATACACACTAGGATTTTATAAGGGGTCACATGTGGTCCTGAGGGTCACACATGTGTTAACACATTCGTGATCCATTAGAACCACACGTGACCCCTTAGGGTCCACTATGCGATCCTCCATGGTCCTAAGGGAAAGTATAGTTTCATCAGGGGGATATGTGGTCTTAAGGGGCCAAGTTGTGTGTTTAATAAGATGTGAAGATGAGTCACATTGTAGAGGATTTATTTTGTTTAATTTGTTTAAATTTGTTATCTAAATTTTCTTATGTTTTTTTAAATTAAAATTTATGAATTTTTCTAACGTTTAATTTGTTATATTTAGGTTTGGGGTCACATTTTTCTAATTTTCTTTTTTTGCTAATGTTTTTCTAAGTTCTAATTTACTACCTTAGTTTTCTATGTTTTTCATAACAATTTTTTAAAATGTTGAAAAAAAAAACATATATACAGTTATGTAATTTTAAAAACAAATTGATAAATTTCGATCAAAACATTAAATTATCAAACATTTTTCTAAAATAATGAAAAACAATAAATTATCAAACATTTTTCTAAAGTAATGAAAAACAATAAATTTTCAAACATTTTTCTAAAATGCTGAAAAACAATAAATATACAATTATTTAAATAAAAAATAAATTAACAAACAAATTATTTATTAATTTTTGAATAAATTTAATAAAAAAAGACATTATTAAACAAAAAAGGGTTATTTTGTGCACCTGAAATAATGTAGGTCGAAAACTGAAATGTGAGACATGCTAGCTGCTATAGATAGAGAATGGTGACATGATGCTGACGACTGCTTTGATCTAACCCCCACTGGACAAAAAATGACAACTTTGACAATGACAGTTTAACTGTTGTACTCAATATTTATAAAAGTTTCAAAGAAACCTAATTCAAAATGGGTTCAAGCGAAGGGGGGATTCACTCAAACCCCTTAAAATATTAATTTTTAAGTGATTCGAGTGTACCCACTTCCGATGGCGGGTTCGCTTGAACCCCGAGGGGGGGTCACTCGAACCACCCTACTTTGATCAGACCCTCCCGAAAATTAGTTTCCCCACTTTCACCAATTTCCTTCGTTGGCAAAAGTGAGAACCATTAATGTGGGATTACCCATTGGTATATCCAATTCCACACATTCACATACATTAGAGTTGCAAGTTTCCATGGAAGCCCATTGAAATTGCCCAGGTACCCTTCACACAAAATAATTCTACTTGAAATGTGTAGACAAATAGCAAAAGTTGATAAGGTAATGTGCAAATAGGGGTTTGTTATATTTGAATTTTGAATTAAGGTTGGTGATTACTCATGTGCTGACATGGATGTGGCTCACATGACTGAAATTGACATGACACACTCCACATGTACAACTTTAGTGATGTGAGGTACAATTTTGATCCAATAGGAATGATCGGTAGAATAATAGGGGCATAGTACAAACATCAACCTACTTTCTAAAAGATCATTGGGAAAATTGCCAAAATGAAAAGGAAATCAGAATTAGAGATTACTCATGACTAAATTTTGATATCATGAGAGCTTGCAAGTTCGATAGAATACCTGAGCACATGGAAGAAGATAAAAATTAGTTCAATCCAATTTACTATACAATGGGCATATGTGATCAACCAATGGATATGGTGAATTGGTCTATAGCTGAAGATGTGTCAGTTGAGAACAAAACAATGAATGTCATACTAATGTAACTGGAGTGGTTGGGAAAACCTTATTCTCTAATATCGATACATAACTCTTCCAATAAAAATACAAAAAAAATTGTCGAACCATTAGATGCAACAAACTTGAACATGGAAGAAGGTACGACATGTCTTCATCTTGAAAGAGCTAGAGAAGAAGTTTTCACAAAAGGAAATGATGCGGCCGGGAATGACGTTGAAGAAGAAGAAGATAGTACACCATTATTAAAAAGGAAAAGGTTTGAAGAGAAAAGTGTCGATGCAAGAACATTGGAAACATGAACAACTGAACCATGCTTTAATGTTGTTTCAACATCCACATCACCTTCCCGTAATTACAATTCAATGTAAAATGTACCATGCTCTTTGACTCGACTTTCAGATTCCATGGCTCGTATTCAAAATGTAGATGTAGAAGGAATCTATAGAGCATTTATAGAATGGACAACAATATTGCTCAATTATGGTGTGCAATTGATAAAGAAGGCAACAAAATTTTATAGTTGTATCACTCAAAAAGCAAATATTGCAAGGGAACTTGATGAAAAAATTGAGGAATTGTTTTTCATGTGCAATCAATATATTGAAATTTTAAAAAGAATGAAAGAAGTTCCTTTGAATGAATTAGAGGCATTAGGAATTGAACAAAATAAAGTGTTTCTTAATGAATGGCTCAAAGCAAGTAAGATGAGACACAAAACACTTCTAAGTTGCAAAAAAAAAGAATAGATTGAAAGAATCTATCAATTTGTATTTGAGAAAGATAGAAAAGTTTCTCAAAGATCTTGATTGCACCTTTCTAGAAAGTTCTTTGATGGTTCGACCAGCCGAAGAAATCATTATATATTTTTCAAACTCCCTTCACAGAGAACTATCCAAACAAGAGATTGACAACATGATGATGAAGAAGACTAAAATTGGTCAATTTGAAGAAGACTCTACTCAAATTATAGTATTACAGTAGAAGATTAAAAGAATTGTCCTTTTTGTACAAGTGAAAATGAAGTCCCAATTGGGAGCAGATGAAAATGAAATAAACAAAGCTATGGATATATTTGTTCACCAATATCTAGTGGACACATAAACATTTATGCTATGTAACACATCTTGTGACATGTATCAATCAAAATGTTACTAAATTTTGAAAATGTATAAATATTTCAATCAAAGAATTCAAGTTTTTATTCTTTGATCAATTCTACAAAGAATATGGTTACCACATTCTAGTTGATGTAATTAACTAATCTATGTAATTGTTATATATGATCACATGGTTTAATGTAAATTCTCATCTACTTTGTCATTCATATTATATTTATCATTATACAAATAAAAGTATATTCAATAAATAATAATCATATTTATTTTATCGAAATGTTTATATATCAAATTGAGTGCAACTTAAAGTTTGAATGTTTCCTATGATTTCTTAAATGGAAAATAATTCAATGTATGCATCTCATACAAATAACTTATCATATGTAAAAATTAACATATGCAACTTTAGTTTAATTAATCAAATTCATATATAGTAATTAAAATAGACTATTTAAATACATATCATTTTATAGCTATGCTAGAACATAACTTTACATTTCAATCTAAAGAACAAAGAAGACAATATCGTAGGGAATATAAAAGGACATATCAAAGAGAATATCAAAGAAGGAAATGAGAACAGATGGAAAATATTCAAAGTCAAGAGCAACATGTACATAGTAATGAAGCAAATAGACAAAATTATAATAGAAGAAGAGCACATGTGATAGAACAACAATTAGAAAATAAAATTTAGAAGAAGCAAATGTAAGTAGAAGGGATTCTCAGCGAAATTCACAACAATTTTATTTTTATCAAATAGAAAATAGTAAACAAGTTCCTCCCCAATCCAATCAAATCCAACAATTTGAGGATGAAAGAAGACAACAAAAAAGAGAATATAGAAGGGCATATAAAAGAGAATATCGATGAAGATAGTGAGAGGAGAAGACAAATGATCAAAGCGAGAACTTTGACAAAAGCGTAATAATGCAAAGAGACAAAGATATGGTAGAAGAAGAGGAGAGATAATAGTACAAGAACTAGAAAATGAATATGGAGAAGAAGAAAATTTCAGTAGAAATAGATGACAAGGAATTATAGAAGAATCACCGACAAATGAGTATGTGCCTGAAAATAGTTATGTACAACATGATAACTTAAATGAAAGAATGGAAAATAATGTAGACAATCATAGTGAAATGCTTCAAAAAAAAAATTCAATAACCAAGAAAAATCATTCGTTGTGAAATTCTCATTGACTGTGCTTTGACGCTATTTCCTTGCAATTACATCATTGTGTCCAGAAAAATTCAGCGAAATAGGCGAAACACATGGTGGCGTAATATCAGATGTCATTATCATCTAAGGCATAATATGTTTATACTTTTGTAAATCTGGGCTGGTGGTCCAATTAGACAATCCATCCACTCTTTTTGTAATAGTGCTTCTTCTCTTATATGCAATATTAAAAAAATGGTTCAAAATGATTTTAGAAATTTGCAGGTCATTTTTTGAAACCGAATAGATAGATTTCATTGTCGAACAATGTGTTATGTATGCCAAGAATTTTACCTTGGAATAAAAGTCATACACACATCATAAGGTCCTTTTTGTAATAGGTGTTGGCAAGAAAAAGGAAACAACAGATTTTCTTCTTCAAATAATATGGACCCAGGGCCACAACCCAGAGAACTTGCGAATCTAACTCAGGTAGAAGAAATATTGATTGCTCGAGTAAATCCAATTTTACATGTTACAAATGCAACAAGTGGTCAATATAAATAAAAAGGTCACACAATAAGTTTTCCATAGAATATTCAACGAATTTCAAAAGTTCTTCCTCATTCAATCAAAGAGTTGCCAATAATTATTGTTTGTAGAAAAGATAAAAAAGGCACAAACTATTATTTTATAGTGAATAGAGGTCATGTGTACAAAGAACTACAATATAAAGTTAAAAATGATAAGTTCTACTTTGATGTCACAATTGATGTTAATGCTCTAAATGATGTGGAAAGAGATTGTGAGCACAATATATTCAAGAAAATGAAAACAGTTAATATGGAATTTGATTATGGTTTAAATAAAATAGTATTTGTTGGCCCGATTATGGAGACAGATGAAAGAAACATAATAGATCATACTACCTTGATGGCTTCAAGACCACCTAATGTGAAAAAAGAAATGGAATTAATCCATGCATGGATTAATAACCCACACACATATCCTTTAAGAATGATTGATTGACTTGCAATTGGTGTATCTCCAATTAACGAATATGTCACATCAGGATTACTTGACATGGCATTCTCAATACTGTTTGCTGATGGTAGATGTAACTGGTTAGAACCATGAATAAGATGAGTTCACCTCCATGAATATGTTAAGCATTTGATTCGATATAGGGATCACCATTTTGGAAAACACCCAAGATTTAGGTACTACATGATAAACATGATAATGAGACATCAAGAACACAATTCAAGTGCAGTTTTTGCAAAAAGAAACTTTCAATATTTGCCCATCGCAATAATTAAATTATGTGAGTACATGGAGCAGTTGCCAACCTCACACTTGGCTGATAAGTTGATGTGATTTGGGATAACATTAAGAGGAACCAGGTCATATTGGTCAAAATGCAGAGCAGAACTATTTGACATGCTACATCAAATAGGAACACCAACAATATTCTTCACACTAAGTACAGCTGATTTGTATTGGCCAGATTTACATGAATTGATGCCAGGAACAACACCAAGTAATCCACGTGAAGCTCAAATATGGAGGAAACAAAACTTTATCGACTACCCTCACATAGTTGCCCACTATATGCATTTAAGACATTCAAACTTTAGAAAAGAAATATTAGAAAAGGGATTCAATGTTAAAGACTATTGGCGAAGACATGAGTGGAAACATAGGGGGATCACCACATGTTCATGGATTCTTATGGATACATGGAGCACCAAATATGGATAATATAGATTGGTCTAATGAAGAGGAAGTAAAAACTGTAGAAAAATATTATCATTCCATTGTTCATGCATGGAATCCAAGAGTCGATATCCATCAGTGAAATATATAGGTATAATTATGATGAACAATAAAAAATTTTATTCTACATCAAAAATGTAAACACCTGTACGAATAGCCAATTAATACATTAATATTTGTTACTATGGGCATTTCTAATTTTTTCTCTACATCCATGCTTAAAAAATGCAAGACAACTTATTCAAATGGATATAGATCAAGATTATGAAGAAATCCTAAACACTGTACAAAGACATACAATCTGTAGAGAGGGTGCATTCTTAAGAAAGAAAAAAGGAAGCATGGTTTGCAGGTATGTACTTTAAAAAATTTAAATTTTATGTATAAAGAGTAAGTATAATATTGCAACAATGCTGAATAAATTTTTTTTATATAAATTGTAGATACAATGCTCCTTGGAATTTAAATTTGCATGGTTCAAAATTATACTAGGATAAAGATACCGGTTAAAAAAAAATTGATCCAACAAGGAATGATGATAGAGACAATTCACATAATTGTTATATATTGCAATTATGGAGAGCCAACATAGACTGGCAACCCGTTCTCTCAAAACATGTCGTGATAAAATATATTGCAAAGTATGCAGCAAAAGCAGAGAAAAGTTTAGAAACCTACCATCAAATGTTGATGCGTCTTGCAAGTATTGAGAACCCAGATGATCTTGCAGCGAAAGCATATAGGAAACTTTTAAATGAAACTATCGAGAGAGATGTTGGAGCTCAAGAAACATATCACATGCTATTATAGCTTCAACTTGTTGAAAGCAGTAGACGTTTTGTTAATTTGAATGTCTCACATGAAGTATTCAAACCCGTGGCTATACATGATGGAGAGGAAAATGAAGAACAAAAAAAATCATTCATTGATGGATATAGAGCAAGGCCATTGTCTATGGAAGCTGTCACAATGATTGATGCAGCTAGATCATGGATTTATAATAATAGATGAAAAAGTTATAACAAATAGTAGGCCAGAAAAAATGCAGCAATAGTTAGAGTGTTTCCAAGATTTTTATCCATGCCTCCACATGAGGCAGAAAAATTTGTTGATTTTTTATTTTTCAGAATTGTTACTCTACAAACCTTTCTGTGACATAAGAATAGATATTAGTGATGACAAAAACTCCATAATATAAAATTGGGAGTAAATTAATTATAATCCATGGCATGTGGAGCAAACAAATAATGCAGAAAATAATGAGAATAGTAGTGATTCAGAAACTGAAGAAAATGAATTTGTTCATGGAAACACTACAGAGAATGAATGGGAAATTATTTCCAGATTACATCATGGTCAATTAATGCAAGTTTCTGAAATAGATATGTTGGGAAGAAGAGATATTGATTGGAAAAAAAATTAGTCTTTTGGTGATGAATAAACATCTCGATCAATCAACTTCATCAATACAGTGAGACATAATAGATGCCATATATATAATGATGTAGTAGAACATATCAATTACAAAAGCCTCAGTGGAAAACAAAAAAAAACATTATGCATTATTATGTCACACTATTCTATGGATAAAAATGTGACACCATTGTATATGATAGTTCAAAGAACAACATGAACAAGAAAGTCATATCTCATTGGTGCAATCAGTAAATCTCTCAAAAATGCAGCCATGCTTAATCAATCTCCCCTTTTACTGCTTGCACCAACCGGAGTTGCAAAATTCAACATAAGTGCATCCACAATTCAAATGAAGTTGAAAATTCCAATAAAAGATTTTAGTGAACTAGAAGGAACAAGATTAACACATTTTCAAGAAGAAATGTCTCATATCAAATACATATTGATTGATGAAATGAGCTTCACTGGAGAGAAATTGTTGGAGAACATAGATTGTAGACTTCGTCAAGCATTCCCAGAAAATCGTAATCTCAACTTTGGAGGTAAATGCACAATGGAAATTCACTATTATTAAAATTTCATTGCATAATACTGTAAAGCGGAAAATCGAACCCTAGGTGTTCTCCCCCACTCCAAGGAGAAAGGGGGTCACTAGGATTGACAGTTTTCACTTAGGAGGGACTTTAAATTCAAAAGAGGGGTTGAAACCCACAAGATCCAATCCCACACAATGCAGGATTGGATTCTAAATGAGTTTCAAGGGTTATGACAACAAGGCTACCCTCTTTTGTAAAGAATGTAGATAGAAGGATTAAGCTAGGAATGCATGAAAAGTGAGAAAGATTCACTTATAAACAGACATAGGAATACAGGATGAAGCTGCAGACCTGGAATTAGCAGTAAAATGTCGAGATGAAGCTTTTCTACAAATTTGAGCGAAAGTTGACAGGACGATGGCGCCCGGAGTGCACACGGTCCTCCGAAAAATCCGCGAAATGAAGGGGGATCTGTTCGTCTCTGCACAAGGATTCCAGATCTTCAATTACAGCCACGTACCTGCAACCTACACACAGAAAAGCGGAGACGATTGGGGGGATAGGGATTAGGGATTTTCCCTTAGGTCAAACCCCGGTTTTGGAATTAACCAAGAAATGAGAATGCTGTAAATGTAAATGTTTGTAATGTAAACAAGTACTTGATACCTTGTTGTAAGAATGTTTGTATTCTTACATGCAAAGGTGTAAATGTTGTTGTATGTTGTATGTTGTATGTGATCTCCTCTTCAATGGTTGAATCCTTGTCTTGAATGCAACACTTAGCCTTGAATGGAGACTTAGAATGATCAATTGCTTGAAGGAATGCTTGAATGCTTGAATGTTTGAATGTTTGAATATCGTTTCCACGTCTTGTACACATATGTCCTTCCTCTTTTCATCCACCAAAATGGGAGAAGAAAATGTAGTTTATATACTTGTCAATTAGGGTTGAAAGACTGATTTTTCTAGCCTTAGGCCGACCAGGAAAGATTATTTTCCAATTTGCAAACTTAAAGACCCGAAGCCCCATAGGAGACTGGGCCCGAAATAGGGCCAGGGACCAAGGTGTTGGGCGCCATGGTCCTGGGGGACCAGGGCACTTGGCGCCCTAGTCCTGAAGGACCAGGGCGCTAGGCGCCATGGTCCCACCTCCAGGGACAGCAAGGTGCAAGGAGGATCAGGCCAAGGTGCTGGAAAAATGCAGTTTTTGATGTCATGAACAAGTTTCGGGGTCTCCATTCAAGTTCAGTGTTGCGTCGCCATCGTGAAGACCTAAATGCGGTCGAAATTGCAAGTGTCGCAATTTTAGGATGCTACATTTAGCTGCCACTTTAGCGGGAGTATAAGCGTACGCCCATACTTCCGGTAAAGTACAAGGAAACAACATTGAAAGACTTTCACCACGTCAAGAAGGCAAGACACACGAAGCCCCCAGTGGACTAAGGATCTTATGACTTCGATTGACAAAGTAAAAGGGAAGATTGCATGGGAGAACCATGACTGTTAGTAGTAAGGTTCCCTCACTATGAGTCATGCAAGGAAGATATCAAAAATTTTCAAGGCAAAGATAAATTTGTCAAGAGATTTTCAAGTATCTTGAAGAGATATGAACAGGGTGTATGCCCCCCTATGTTAAAGCGATCACACATGCCTCATCGGGGGTGATTGCTTTAAGGTAGTGATACATGTAGAAAATGAGAAGGAAATGGAGCACGTTATCACAAGGATTTAGCCCCCAAGTGTGAGATAAGCCCAAGGATAATGGACACAAAACACAAAGCACGAGGTCACTTCGCTTTCCTTGGGGTCAGTATGCTGTATGATTATTCATGTATATCATATGTATGTATGCATAATTGTTCTTCATTCCCTGATCAAGGAAGGTCACCTAGAAGGAGGGAACACATGTGCCTTTTGAGTCAACATGAGAGAGACCAAAAGAGATCTTAATTCTTTGCATTGTCTTCAAGTAGACAACACTAAGGACAACAAATAGAAGAATGAGAATAACACATAGAAGAAGTAACAAAAGAGAGGAGGAAAGAGTCTGCTATGCTAATGAAACTAGTCTAGCACATCATCTACCCCCCGATCTTGCTGATCAATGTTTCGAGAAGGTAGGGAACACACTAGAGGAGGAACATCCAACACAACAGATGGAGCTATCACAAGATCCAAACAAGGGCTATGTTCATGTTCCAAGCCACGTTGTTCTTGTCTAGGAGCTAGGATAAGTGCTTTAGAAAATTCGTTAGATAAATGGTTATCAACATCAACAAATTCATATTCACTATCAGAATGAAAAGAAGTAACAGTTTCATCATGAATAACATTTTCATCTATATCATCATCAAGATTTATAAAAATATGATCTTTAACTCGCACAGGATCAAGACCATCATGCATCTTATGTTTAGGAGATTTTGGCTCAATTTCTGGCTGAGGAGAAAATGGAATAATGCTAGTTGAAGGTGTTTTTGGGGATTGCAAAGTTTGAGAAGCAGCTGCCTGAGCTCTAAGATGACGCTTTCATCGGCATTCACATGCAGAACGATTTTGTCTAGTCTTAGTAGGAAGTGGAGAAGATTGAGGAGGAGGAATGTTCTCATCCTTATCACTTGGGTGTTTAGGTTGTGGTTTCTTAGGTTGGATAATAGGAGAAGAAGAAGGTCTCTTCTCTCTATAAAAAGAAGGAGGAGGAACTGCTCCATATAAAGGAAGAATATCTGGTTTAGGAAAGAGACCAAGTCCATCATGACGAGGAGGTATAGGTCTACTTTTACAAGGTTTATTAGGCATAGACATAGTCACATCCATAGGGATGGGTTGGGAATCTTCTTGAGGAAAGACATTAGTTTTATCTTTCAAAGGAAGAACTTCCTTCTCAAGAATGATAGGAATATCAAGTTTGGGTGTTCTAGGTTCACTTAGAGATAGGATCATATCTGTTTTCCACTTTTGATAAGATTTGAAAAGATGATCACTTCGCGGAGGAAGAGATTGGAATTGTTTAGGCCAAAAGTAATCAATAGGAACGCTAGAAGTTCTTTCAGCTGGTTTAAAGAGACTATGATTGACAGTAACAACTTCACCATTATGGGGAAATTTCAAACACTTGTGAATAGGAGAAGCAATAGCTTTCATGGAAGACAGCCAAGGATAGCCTAGCTTCACACGAAATTGTTCGGACGATGGAATAATAGAAAAGTTCACATCAAGGGATTTGTTATGGACCTCAATAGGTAATGTAATAGAACCAATTGCAGGAGAATAAAATGCATCAAATAGTTTCATAACCACATTTGTTTTGTCATAGATCACTTGATTCAATTGCAAAGTAAAAAGAAATTCTTCAGTAATGATATTAACCATGCAAGAAGGATCAATAAGCACTCCACGGGAAGGCGTATTCTTGACTTTTGTGACTATATATAAAGGACCATCAGGTGCCCTGATAGTTTCACTAGAATCAAATGTGATGGAAAGTTCTTTAGGGATTTTCTGCTGCTCTACAAAGTTAATCACATTCGGAGTCATAGACACAAGATCATCAGGTGAGACAAAGGAATCATTAGTATCAACCACATTAGAGGTATGAGAAGGTAATGGATCAGTAAAAATCTGAAGATTTTGATTAGGAGGAGCTACAGATGTATTGCCTTTATCATTCATACCAGAAACAGAGATAGTATTATTATCAATCAAATCTTGAATTTTACCCTTTAAAGCAAAACATTTTTCAGTATCATGCCCAGGTTGACGATGAAATTGACAAAAGGATTTGATATCAAAATAGGGTGAATTAATCTTTGTAGGGTCTATTTGCCTTATAGCAGGAAGAGTAACCACATTTTGTTCCAATAATTTATTCATAATACTATGCAATGATTCATGCAAAGGAGTAAACTTTCTTTCTTTCTTGAAAAACTTAGAAATAGGAGGCACACCTGATGCTGCATTCACATTGTTGATGATGTTTTCATTGAATTTAATGGACTCTCTGTTCGGTTTAAACTTCCCAAATGGTTGTTGACTACTATCACCCTTATCACTCGGAGCCATAGGATTTGCTTGTTCCATTTGACTCATAGTCAGTTGATAATTGTGAAGAGTTGCACACAACTATTGGAAAGAAGTAAACTCAGAAAATAGAAGTTTTTCTCTAATGTCTTTTTGTAAATTAGAAATAAAGATTCTTTGAATATCATTGTCAGGCACTGGAAAAGAGATTTGAGCATACAAATGCTTATATCTACCAATGAAATCAGTCACTTTTTCTTTAGCACCTTGTTTACAATGCATTAAATCAATCAAAGTAACTTTAGGACTTATATTGTTTTGAAATTGTTGAATGAAAGCATTTGCAAGTTGTTCGAAAGAAGTAATAGAATAGGAAGGCAATGAGCAATACCATTGTAGGGCTTTGTCTCTTAATGTTCTAGTAAACAGTTTTGCAAGCAACCTTTGGTCATAAGCAAAATCAGTACATATTGTTTGAAAGGTCTTAACATGTGTTAGAGGATCACCCTTACCATTATAAAGCTCCAAATGTGGAAGTTCAACATGTTTAGGGGGAATAGCTCGAACAATGTCAAGAGAAAGTGGGCTCACAACATCAAATGTGGGCACACTAAGCTTAGATTGATTCATAGAGGCAATTTGTTGTTGTAAAGAAGAGACAGTTTGTGCAAGATTGTTAATGGTCACTTTAGTCGAAGAGTTAGATTGTGATGGAGGTGTTATGTTATTGAAAGAAGGTAGAGAGTAAGGTGGCGGGACTCTATGATAGTTAGTCATAGGAGATGATTGAAAAGGAGGAACACTACAAGGAGGAATGGAATGGTTAAATGAATTGCCCCCTTGCACCAGGTTCATTTGTGGAGATATAATAGGAACACTCATTGAAGGAATGAATGAAGAAGTCAGATTGAATGAAGGAAGTGGGTTAATTGAAGAAGAGGGATTTCCCCCATGACTAGTGATCATAGGCGGAATATCTTGTATTGAAGTAGTCATTATGTTTGATGTGAAAGTAGGTATACTAGCAATAGTAGTTGTCAAAGGAATAGAATGATTGTCTTGAGTAGGAGGTTGTGTATAACCCAAAGTTTCAACACAACTCTTCATAGGCATCAGATTTGAATCCACAATGTGTGCAATACCACGCAAAATATCAATTCTATTCTTATCACTTTGAAGCATACGTTTTAGACCCTCAATTAAAGGAAGAGCTTGACTATCGGGGTATTCTTGAGACATCCATTGTCGAAAATCATCAAATTGGTTATCCAATTTTGAAAGTTGTTCTTCAGAAACCTCATGGAGAGCTTCTTCATCATTAAGAGGATTAGAGGAATTACCCGTGTCCTCGTTAAAAAGGCCATTCAAATTAGGTTCCATCTCCTCAGTAATTAAACCTTGGAAAGACTTAATTCTAAGGCTTCGTCTAACGGGAATAGTGTAAGTAGGGCTTATTGTTGTAAAACTCATGCACTAAAGAGAGAGAGAAAATTTTGAATTTTAGAGGTAGCAAATTTCAGTAAAATCAGCCAATCTCCTAGATTTAAGCTTTTAAATACAATTAGGACAATCTCCCGAAATTTTGGAAAAAATGTCCGGGACCATGGCGAACGGAGTGCACACGGTCCTCGCAACTTTTTTCAAAATTTTCAGGGATGAAAGTTATGATGATTTTAAAGCTAACCTGAAAAAATTGAGAGATTTTACGATCTGTAGATAGGCCAAATTAAAGTTGCAATCTCAAAATTGAACCCTACCAAGATTGTTGAAAAATGCAAAATTTGAATTTTGAAAAAGAGAGGGAAACTGAAATTTTGAATTTTATGATTTTATAGGGAATACTAAGAGCAATGCAAGATTTGAAATTTAAAAGTTGACTCAATTTCACACAAAATTCAATTTTGAAAGTGGAAATCAAGGTTGTTGCAATTAAGCACTTAATTTCAAAAGTCACAAACTGCAAAAATTTGAATAAAGCACTGAAATTTCGAATGAATGCCGACACACTTTTCAGATTTAGGACAATAAGAAACACAATTTTGACATGAATTTCAGTTTCAACAATTTTTGAATGATTAGAAGCCTTAATCCAAGCAATCCCTAGACCAACTTTGACTGTAATTTTGAAAGTGTAGAATTGATGAAATCAGCCAAAATTCTGGATTTTAGCAGAAAAATACAGTAAGATCTAGCTCCCAAAATTTCGGAAAAAATGTTGGGGACGATGGTGCCCAGGGTGCACACAGTCATCGCAACTTTTTTCCAAAGTTACAACTGATTTGGAGATGTTTTAATCAGTGAAATCATCAGTCAAAGGCTGAATCAAGAAGGTTTTAAAAATTAGGGTTTTGACACTTAACCACTTAATTTTAAAAATTAAAGCACAGACATGATTTGATAATTTGTAGTAGAAGGGTAGATCTGAAACAAGCATTAACAATTAAACATTTCACAAGCTCAATTACTTAAAAAGAAAATTTAGGGTTTTGTGCAATTAACCTCTAAAATTTGCCAAAGATCAAACATGGAAATGTAATTAAGGAAGAAATTTTTTAGATCTAACCATGAATAATCAGAAAGGATGTTCACGTCAGGTTCACCAAAATGTAAAGTGGAAAATCGAACCCTAGGTGTTCTCCCCCACTCCAAGGAGAAAGGGGGTCACTAGGATTGATGGTTTTCACTTAGGAGGGACTTTACATTCAAAAGAGGGGTTGAAACCCACAAGATCCAATCCCACACAATGCAAGATTGGATTCTAAATGAGTTTCAAGGGTTATGATAGCAAGGCTACCCTCTTTTGTAAAGAATGTAGATAGAAGGATTAAGCTAGGAATGCATGAAAAGTGAGAAAGATTCACTTATAAACAGAGATAGGAATACAGGATGAAGCTGCGGACCTGGAATTAGCAGTAAAATGTCGAGATGATGCTTTTCTACAAATTTGAGCGAAAGTTGATAGGACGATGGCGCCCGGAGTGCACACGGTCCTCCGAAAAATCCGCGAAACGAAGGGGGATCTATTCGTCTCTGCACAAGGATTCCAGATCTTCAATTACAGCCGCGTACCTGCAACCTACACACAGAAAAGTGGAGACGATTGGGGGGATAGGGATTAGGGGTTTTCCCTTAGGTCAAACCCCAGTTTTGGAATTAACCAAGAAATGAGAATGCTGTAAATGTAAATGTTTGTAATGTAAACAAGTACTTGATACCTTGTTGTAAGAATGTTTGTATTCTTACATGCAAAGGTGTAAATGTTGTTGTATGTTGTATGTTGTATGTGATCTCCTCTTCAATGGTTGAATCCTTGTCTTGAATGCAACACTTAGCCTTGAATGGAGACTTAGAATGATCAATTGCTTGAAGGAATGCTTGAATGCTTGAATGTTTGAATGTTTGAATATCGTTTCCACGTCTTGTACACATATGTCCTTCCTCTTTTCATCCACCAAAATGGTAGAGGAAAATGTAGTTTATATACTTGTCAATTAGGGTTGAAAGATTGATTTTTATGACCTTAGGCCGACCAGGAAAGATTATTTTCCAATTTGCAAACTTAAAGACCCGAAGCCCCATAGGAGATTGGGCCCGAAATAGGGCCAGGGACCAGGGCGCTGGGCGCCATGGTCCTGGGGGACCAGGGCACTGGGCACCCTAGTCCTGAAGGACCAGGGCGCTGGGCGCCATGGTCCCACCTCCAGGGATAGCAGGGTGCAAGGAGGATCAGGCCAGGGTGCTAGAAAAATGTAGTTTTTGATGTCATGAACAAGTTTCGGGGTCTCCATTCAGGTTCAGTGTTGCGTCACCATCGTGAAGACCCAAATGCAGTCGAAATTGCAAGTGTCACAATTTTAGGACGCTACAAATACTAAATGAAAATTATATGTATAAAAATTTTAAACTATCAATTTATAATATAACCATTACTATTTTTCATTTTTTTTCAAGTGTTTCTATGATTTTAGTTGGAGATCTAAATCAGTTGCCTCCGGTTAGAGATAGAGCAACATATGACAGAAACAGATGAGCAAAACTATTGTGGGAAGACTTCAAAATTGTTGTAACACTGGAAAAAATATTTAGACAGAATGGAGAAGATATACAACAAAAACAATTTAGTGAACTATTGACAAACATGAGAGAAGCACACCCTACTATTAATGATTGAAAGTTGTTAATTTCAAGAAAAAGCAGTAATCTCACTGCAGCAATGATGAGGAGTTTGACAATAATATTCATTTATTCTCCACAAATGATAATGTTCACAATCATAACAGAAAAAAAGTATATTTACTAAAAGAACCTGTGGCACGTAGTGTTGCAACAAAATCTGGAAATCTTAGTGCAATGCAAGGAAGTTTGCATGATGAACTTGATATGGAATTTTTGATCTTGAAGAATGCAAGAGTAATGTTAACTATTAATCTATGGATACAAGCGGGTCTTGTAAATGGAACTTTAGGATATGTTGAAAACATTGTATAAAAACCTGGGAGTATGCCACCATAACCACCAACATAAGTAATGCTTAAGTTTGGTACTTACTCTGGAATACCGTTCGATGCTCAAAACCCACAAACAATTCCTATCAGTGCAACACATATAGGATCTATGACCCAGATACCATTGACATTGGCTTGGGTAATGACAATACATAAATCACAAGGTCTAACCCTTGAAAAAGCAACAATTGATATAGGTCCAACTGAAAGAACAAGAATGAAATTTGTAGCTATCTATCATGTAAATTCCTTAGGAGTATGAATAATTCCACTATTTACATATGATCAATATGAAAAAATGAAAAAGGGAAAACAAGTTGAAAAACGTAAAAATGAAGAAAATAGACTGAAAGCTTTAGAAATAAGTTATTCTAACATATTATCATAAGCATTCTATTTTTTAGGTAATAAAAATTAAATTTATTTACCTCGTGTCAATATACAATAATATTGTAATGTTGGTTTTTATCAGGCTTATTTTATTCAAATGTATTGCATCTATATGGTTATGTCATAATTGATTACATGTATATCACTGTCAATTATTTTTATATACCATTATTTACTATTCCATTGGAATTTGCAGATGTAAGGTGATGAAACTAAATTACTTTCAATAAATTAATTTTTTGTTGCATAGCAGGGGTTACAATTCAACAAAAAAAATATGTTAAGACATAGGACCATTACAGTTGATCACATGTTTGAACATAATGATCTTCAAATGATCCATAATGCAGAAAGAACTGCCTTTTTGTCTTCCAAAAGATTCCTACAAGAGAGAGGCTTAATTACTTATTGACCACTAGCTCTTAGAAATTCCAATCAGTTCTACAAAGATCCTGAAATCACATAATTAATCAGTTGTGAAAACTGTGATCCAACAGAAGTACAGTTTGTTCTAGGACAGGTTTGGTTTGAGTCGCCTCCAATGAGACCTAAAATCGATTACCAAACTATATTCCAAGGAAATGGGCCACTTTATTTAACAACAATGCTTAGAGGACCACATATGAGTACTATTGGCCTATCAAACCTACACTATCATGGAAAACTATTTTGTATGCAGTTTGCATCTCAATCAGATAGTGTATGGAATCGATAACTTGTAGATAGATGGGGTCCACAAGGATTTTTTTTAAATATACCGTACTATGAACGCATACCTAAGATTTTCAGAGAATAAATTCCAACATGGACACAAACAATTTGCAATTTCTATCCAAAAATAAATGAAGACATTGGAACCTGGCCTCTCCACTGATGCACCTTTGAGCACCTATATTGGTTTGACATCATCGATCCTACAACTAAAGATTTGATTCCCATAAATGATATCTAGACTAAAAATGCTAGTGAATTTAAATAGAATTAAGTACCAAAAGCAAGATTTAAGTTCTCATTACTTTTAGTTGAATTTTTTGAAAATTTGACTTCGTAAATTTTTCTTATTCAATACTTATCTTGTCTTAAAATTAAAACACTATTTATTTCAATGATCTATTTGAGAGGTATTATTTTTAACTTTTTATCATATTCAAGAACTAAATTTTAAAGGTTACAATAAATTGGGATTTAATATCGTAGAAGAATGTAAATATGCTAGCCATTATCTAATGCATGCAATAATTTTTTTTCACTTTTTATTTTCAAAAGTAGAATATAGTTTCAAAATTCCATTGTATGAGTCCTTACTAAGAGGTTGTGATTTATAAAGTACCTTGTCAATATTTTCTTCCACTCTATATGTTTGTTTCCTCAATATGTAAATTCATATAAAGAGCATTACATAAAAAATAATACTAATTAGTGAAAAACAAAAAGCTGAATTAAAAAAACTGCAACATTTAGAAGCAACTTCATTTACTATATTTCCATAAATATTTATAATTTCTATAAAATATTTACATACTTTGTTCCACAAATTATTATTCAAACCCACAAATTTTGTAATCATTTAACATTACAAACTATACCTGTAGATTGAACATATATATAGTCACCACAAAAAGCTTTTACTTGATCATTCTTATGTATAATTTTATATTTATAATTTTTTAATTTTCTTTTTATTGTAACTAACTTAATTGTAACCCTCTCACTATTGTAAATACTAATAAAAACTTAAACATTGAAAGTACCATTAATCTAACTTTAATCTTAATTTTTATAGCATCTACTAAAATTGAAGTTCTCTAACCATTCTATTTTCTATATTTTTGAGAAAAATGTTGTACAACATTTGAATATGTTAACATGTTGCAGGTTTGATGGAGGATAAAAAACCCAAAAGCATGTGGGAAGACCTACCATAACTGTTGTTGTTAATGATTATAAGAAAATTGTCTACCAGACATTTGTCAAGAATGAAATTGGTATGTAAGAGTTGGAAAGACATCCTTTGAAAACCAAATACTTTGGGAAACATATTTTCAAATAATTCTCCTCCAAAAAGTAATTTCTTATTGCACTTTTTTCCATTTGAATCAACAAGGATAAAATCATGGGTAATGGAAGGTGATGTAGCTCATCAGGTGTCATTGTGATTCATCTAACATTCTGCCTCTTCATCACAAACAAACAACCAGCCTTCATACCTGTTAATTCCTTACCAGTTATAGCTCAAGCATGCCAACACACTTCTGTATCTCACCTCATAACAGTGGTATCATTTGTCAACTCATAACATACTTCTCTTTGTTATGTCGATTCAATCTTCTTCATATCAGTTGACACACTGTACCAGTAACCTACAATACTGGTTGACATCAATGATAACTCAATGCCAACATGGGACACGTCTCTTTTTGTACTCTCTACTATCTAGCCTCTTGCTTATATAAGTAAGCTATTATACACATTTTATCATATCAATCATGAAATATTATTTTTCACAACCCATTAAAACCTCATCACACCCAATTCATGAAATGCCAAATATAAATACCACTACTGCAATATGGCAATGCCCACAATAAAAATTAATAACAACATAATATAAATCATTCACCACCTACCAACTGGGGTCCACCTCGAACATTAGTAGATATTAAAATATTTCCAAATATATTATCCGCCAAATAGGTCAGTTGGCAGCATTCCCATACTGATTGTTGAATCAATAATAAACTTGTGCAAATTTCTTATTAAATAGAGCTTATCTCAAATTTGTCTACTACTTGGACTTTGGAAATTTGACACAGCTATAGCCTCTGTCAAGAATCCACTTCTTTGGAAGAACCAAGTTTTTATCCAGCCCTCCTAATCACTTAAGGTTTTCATCCTTAACGATTAACTAGTGCAAAGCATCAGACGAATTCATCAAATCAAGCATGCCTTCCTTCTTCCATCCAAATTTCTTATATAAATAACTCCAAGAAGCATATAGAACATTAGGGTGACTTGGCCAACTAAACTATTCATTATATTTTAGAAAAATTTATTCATTAAAGTGACATTTAATAATATTTTATTATTTAGTTTATATTAAGTTGCCATTCAAATTTGACAACTTAATAAAAATCAGTTTAATTTTAATTGTCACATGAAAATTAGGGACATTATAGTCCTCTCACCCCAAATAGTTCTTGCCCTCAAACAATAATCTACTGCACCGTCAGGATCCCAAACCAGCCATATGAAGAACACTATGTCACTTTTCGGCTCCATTTTAGTTCCCTTAACATTATTGAAACTTGTAACTATATCATGTGAAAGTATTCCTATTATTATTGTTTTCCACTCTCCTTCCAACAATGCCTCATCATAATCCCACCACTACATAATCATGTTGTAAAGTAAAATACAATTAACAACATCTTGCATACTCATGATTGTTTGTACACTCATTCCTTTTACATACTCCTATCTATCCAATATAGATTCATAAGAGATAGGAACCTCATCATGAAATATAATAACTAGAAAATATCTTGCGTCAACATCATCTTCACACCTTGAAGAATCAACTAGTAAGGTTATCTCCTTGTTCTCATCATGATTATTTCCTTGTTACTATTACCTATGGTGCTTCTCCACCAAGACCTTGAGTATTATCTTCTTTCCATCCATCATGAACTGCAACTCCATCCTCTAAAAGTTCTGAATGTATCATCTATGAGAATGCTGATAGGATCAAAGGGTCTAATGCTAGTGAAAGATACAAAACACCACAATGCACTCCCAACACATAAAAAAATTAAAGAAACATTGAAACAAATTTAGAATGCACCTCATTTAGAAAATTAGTTATGCAGTAACCACTCAATACAATATTCCAAAACTCATATATGAGTAAACTATGAATATCTTTATAAGAATTAAAGGGCAATTTTGTTAATTCATATTCAAAATTTTATCCATCCCTTCTCAAAAGTAGAGTCTTTAATTGT
Source organism: Cryptomeria japonica (assembly GCF_030272615.1). Lineage (NCBI taxonomy): Eukaryota > Viridiplantae > Streptophyta > Pinopsida > Cupressales > Cupressaceae > Cryptomeria > Cryptomeria japonica. The sequence continues at coordinate 175,207,024 of NC_081409.1, forward strand.
TGATTGCAATGATTGCTAACTATCTAGGAATGATGGAATGATTTTGATGCCAACTATTAGGGTGCCTGGAAGTGGTTGTGATGCTATTTGTGCCTCCCTCCTAATCACTCATATTCACCTATGTGGCTCCCTTTATTTACAATATTGATGAATATTAGGTATCAAGTTCTTCCAATAGATAAACCAATAGTTATTCACGTTGTCCATCTTTTACCTAATCCAATGACAATTTTAGTTTGGATGTAACATTGTTCCAAATAGAAGAACTAGTAGGGGCATCATAGAAATTAAAAAAATCTAAAACAGATAACTGAGGTTGCATATATTTGGTTTGCTAGATTGTGGTGTTTATGTTTCTCCTCCAACCCTAACCATAGGAAGGACTTTTGAATTTTTTGAATAGCATCAGCAAATTTGGTCAGAATTTTAAACAGACTTCAAGCATACAGAGGAAGAATTTGGAGGGGAGATTTTAATAATTGGATTTTCCCAGCTTGGCTCAGAAGGGCCCCTTTATAGCCAGCTATATTTTTGCGGAATCTATCCACCAAGCTACTCCAAAATATCTCAGGGGGCTTTTTGCATAGAGGGAGACCAAAATAGGTAGATGGCAGCAAGTTGGTTTGACAATCCAAAATTCTAGCAATGCTTCCTTGCCTATCTTCAAGAGTGTTGAGGAAAAAGAGGGATTTTTTCATCCAGTTAATCAATTGACCCATGGCTTTGCAATAATTAACTAGAGCCAATTTTAGGGTTTTGGCTTCCTTGATAGTAGAATGCACCTCAGTTAGAAAATCAGTTATGCAATAACCACTCAATACAATATTCCAGATCTCATATTTGAGTAAACTATGAATATCTTTTTGAGAATTAAAGGGAAAAGTTGTTAATCCATATGCAAAATGTTACCCATCCCTCCTAAAAATCAGTCTTTAATTGGTGATTGCAATGACTGTTAACTATTTAGCTTTGATAAAAAGATGGGGAGCAGGGAAGAGAAGGGGAGCGGGCAAGCCCAAAATTCAAATTTTTTGGTTGGGAGTTTTGGTTTAGTGCTAGGACAAAATGTTGTAGGAGATTCAGAGAGCCCGGTGGAAGGGGGGAGTTTAGGTGGAAAATATCATGATGCTACTTTGGATTTGGGGACCCAGGGGGAGGTCCAATTCCACATGAGGAGCAGTTAGAAGAAGGAAGTGGGAACGGACAGGTTCATACTTCATCTCTAGGAGGTAGAATACTGAAAGTGGATCGAGGTTAGCAAATGACAAGCGGTTCAGAGGAAACAGTGGAAGGAAGAGATTCTTCTAGGAAGGATCTTGAGAACCCGCTTAGATTAGAGGATATTAAGGGGGGACCTAGAACGATTGGACACATTCACAAGTGGTCTTCTCTGTTTTGGGTCAAGCCGAAAGGTAAGTCGTCCTTGCCTTTGGTTAAAAGAAATTTGAATGCATCTTAGGGAAAGTTTGCGATTTCTATTCCAGACCAAATCATAGACCATAATATTGCTAGAATGGAAAATACTATGATTGGTAAATTTTATGGAACGAGACCAAATATTGAGATTGTGCATGGGTTTGTTAAGAGGAAGTGGAGATTGAAAGGTTAGGTAGACATGGTAGCAATGAACAAAGGATGTTTGTCCTTTTGTCTCTCTTGTGAGGAGGATCACATAAAAATTCTCAGCTCTGGTTCATGGGCGTTTGGAAAATATATCATGTATACTCAAAAGTGGTACACTAATGCAGGTAAAGAATTTTTTTTTGGTCCAAGTTCCTGTCCAGATAAAACTACCTAGGCTCCCAATGGAATATTGGGAGGAAGATGTGTTTGTAGGAATAGCCAATTCCTTTGGGGAGCTTATTGCTATTGATCCAGTTATGGCATCCAAAAAAAGGCTTATTTATGCCAAGATGTGTGTAGGAGTTGGGCGCGAAATAGACATGCCAGAGGACATAGAGATTGAATCTAAACTTGAGAAATGAAAGCAAAATATTGTCTATGAAACAATCCCTTTAACTTGCTTTCATTGTAAGAAATTTGGGCATTGGGCCAAAAAATGTCCTAGTAATGTGGTCAAACCTCAAGCTCAACCTAAAGTGTCAAAAAAAGTGGACATCTCTTTGAAAGCTAACAATCAGGATCAGGAAAACTAGTCCCAAGTTGGTAGGATAGAGGAAGAGAACATTAAAGAGCTGGGAAATGAATTGAAGAAAGAAGACAATGAAAAAATAGATCATCAGGAGAAGGAGCAGAATGACAAGGATTCAGATCAGGGAGAAGGAAAACCACAAGGTAGCAGTCAAAATGAGGAAATAGAAGAGGATAAGACTGAGAAAAAATCAGATAATGATGAGAGTAATGGACATAATCAATCCAAAAACAATAAAGAGGAAGGAGACAATTTCAATTTAGTTTCTAATTTGACCGAGTTAGAAAAAGAAATAGACTGGATCCAAGATGCTCAACCTAATAATATTATGTATCAAGGGCTGTTGGAGATCTTATTAGCCTCTCCAGCTAAGATGAAGATGATTTTTCTAGAGGAGAAAGAGCCAAAATGGGGAGATGAGGAAGATATTAAGAAAACTCTAGGAAAGAGTGAGTCAAAACAAGAGGGAGTAGAAATAATGGAGGATAAAAGAAAGATCAAGCAAAAAAAAATGATAACAACAACAATAACAATAATAGCACATCTACCAGAAATACCAGAAGCAGGCTTGGGGATGTAGGAGCACAACATACCTCTCCAGGAAGATATTCAAATGCAAAGAAGAGGACAATGGAAACATGCAAGAATATTGTAGATGGGACTCAAAGAACCATCTTTGAGGTGTTAGCATTTGGCATTATAACAGACAATGGAAGATTGTTGGCATTTCAATAAGGATATTGAGAATGTTGTTGATGATTATGGATATAACTAATTAAGGATGTTTACTATCTTGATATTATTATTTTGTCATTGATGTCAAGAAATTCATTTTCTAATTCAGTATGATGTTGCCATATCTTGAGAAGTATGATTTGAAGAGTACAAAGATGTCAGTAAAAGACACAGAAAGAATATGATGAATAAAGGGGATGAATAAGGTATTCAATGGGCAACTATTACCGAGTCAAAAAATGATGAGATCATGATGTTTAGATTGTTTTGAAATCATACATATGCTGTAAATTGTAAGGTTAATACTAGACTATGTTACCAAGCAAAGAACCTAGTCAGTAAACCCTAAGGTTATCGCTATCGGTTAATGAAGGCGGAATGTCTACCGAGTGAAGTTTAGTATTTACCGAGTTATTACCGAGTTGTAACTGAGCTATAACAGAATACATTAAATGGTTACATGCATTATTTAATGAAGGAGGCTGATGAGATGGAACTAATTCGATGATTGGTATGCCATGCATGAAGTTTGTTAATGAATCTATGGCAAAGGAAAATTGACATGAAGATCTATAGCTCAGATTGAACTGCAATACCCTAGCACAAGTTCCAAGAAATGTATGCAAGTTCCTAGGTGGGGTAAAATGTTTTCAGATTGAAGGATGCATTGAACCTGGACAAGATTGAAGATCTGATGGCTATGATTGATCATAGGAAATGTGATCAAGGAGATTAAGCAGTTAGCTAATTATTTATAAATAGGGAACTATTGATAAATAATGTATGCGGGCAAATGTATGCACAGGGATGCTACATAGTGATTACTGAGCACAAAAGCTTGAAGACGTGTTTGAATAACAGAGTATAGAAGCCCAGTAGATGGACAAGATTAGTTCTATGTCTAGATTGTATTGAGCAAATAAGAATCTGCTTTAGCATTTTAGATGTGAAGTTGCAGATAGATTTTTATTACTGTTATTTTGTGAAAGTGACAGAAAATCTCTTAACTGAGTGGACTTAATAGTCTTATTTGTAAAACCCTCTAGCAAGGTGACATTCTGATTGAGTGTTTGAAATCCTTTAACAAGATCACTTCGAACAAGGTGAAGATCCTAACAGATCTGAGGGAAATCCCTTAACCGGGTCGCATCTAGCAATGTGTTTGTAATCTTTAACAGGATTTACTTTTAACCAAGCATACACTAGAAGAGTATATTTCTTAGTGGGTTCGAAATCCCACAGTGGTTTTTCCCTATTTGGGTTTCTACGTTAAATCTAGTGTTATGAGGTTTATGATGTTTATATGCTTTTGAGTTTGCATGTTTAGCAGTTTTGGTTATATTACTGAAGTATATGTTACCGAGGTTGAATCTGATGTTTTTATGGAAGATTAAGTTTGTATGATTCACACCCCCCCCCCCTTCATCTCATTGGCTATTGAATCTGTACTTACATTAAGTATCAGAACTATCAATTGGTATCAGAGCTTTGGACTCGGGAAGAAAAGTTTAAAGGTACTTGAGGCAAAGATCTGAAGATGTATAAGAGGGATGCATCAAAGCTGAACAAATAAAGTTTCTCTATATGGCAGAAAAGGATGAAGCTGCACCTATCAGGAGTTGGAGAATATGTTGTATATTATCTAGAGAATGATTTCATCACACCGAGCACCTATCCATTGACTATGGAAGAGATAAAGGCAAAGAAAGAACATATCCAAGCAATGATTGAAATAACATCTGCATTGACCGATTCAGAGTTTAATGATCTAGAAGGCTGCAATGATGCAAAAGCTATGTGGAATAAGCTCATATCAGTATATGGAGGAGATGAACATGTTCAAAGAGAAAAAGTAGATAGTCTAAGAGGACAACTTGAATCTATGATGATGAATGAAGGTGAGAACATAACTCAGTACAGTACAAGACTAAAGGAGATTGTCAATCAAATCAAAGGAGCAGGTGGAACTATTGAAGAAAAGGATATAACAAGTAAGTTGTTAAGAACTCTTCTACCAACTTATGCAATCTGAGTCTCTGCAATCAATGAATTGAGGTCTATACCTAATATGCCAGTTTCTTTAGATGCTACTATTGGTAAGCTACATGCATTTGAGTTAAGTAACTTTGATAACAGTGGATCTTCGGTAAATAAAGTTGAATCTGCATTTAGTTCTTTTCATCTTGATGAATCTAATGATTACAATGAAAGAAACTATAAGTACTCTGAAGGAGATCACAGTGGAGCAAGTGAAAGATTTCATAAGAACATGGAAGAAGTACACAAACTGTATGAGGAAATCAAAAAGCAAGAAGAGTTTGAAGCACTATTAGCCAAAAGGTTACTGAGAGGCAAAGGTAAGTATAAAGGAAAACTACCTTTGAAATGTTTCAATTGTGATAAGATAGGACATATGGCTTCTAACTATCTTGACAAAGATTCTACTGAAAAGAGAGATTACCGAGATGACAGATAGAAAGACAATCATTATAGAGGACATCGAGACTTCAGAAGAAGAGATAGAAAGACATGCTTAATAGCTGATGAGGAATCCAATGATGATAAATCAGATGAAACTGATATAGAGGAAGTAGTTTATGTGGCTATCAAAGATGGATCAGATGAAGATTTAGGTATGAAGAAAAAGCCTTAATATCTCACATAAATACTAATGATTCTTGGATCATAGATAGTGGATGCTCACATCATATGATAGGTGATAAACACAAGTTTGTTATGTTAGAAGATTATGATGGAGGCTATGTTAGATTCGGTAATGATGCACCATGTCCGGTGAAAGGTAAAGGATCTATAACACTTCTTGACAATGCAAGATGCAATGATGTTTATTGGGTTGAAGGTTTGAAATACAATTTGTTGAGTGTAGCACAACTAAACAATACAGGTTACCGAATAGAATTTCAGAAAGGAGTTGTCAAAGTTCATGACAAGAATGGAAAGTTAGCTACTACCAGGACACAAACAAAAGGTAACACATTTCACCTTGACTCAACTCGGAACAAGTGTCTGTATGCAAAGATAGATGATACCTAGTTATGGCATAAAAAGGTTTTGTCATGTAAATTTTGATAATCTAATCAAAATAAGTAAGAAGCACTGAGTAAGAGGTCTACCGAGTCTTGAAAAACCTGAGAATGCTATGTGCTAAGGATGCCAGATGGGTAAGATGATAGGATCAAGCTTTACAAGTAAGTCTTACACTTCTAAGGGAATTTTAGATCTTGTGCACACTGATCTTTGTGGTCCTATGAAAGTTCAAAGTTATTATGGTGATAAATATTTCATATTATTTGTGGATGGCTATTGAAGGATGATGTCAGTAATGTTTTTAAAAGAAAAATTAGAAGCTTTTAAAATGTTTAAATGGTACAAGGCAAGAGTTGAAAATGAAACAGGAAGACAACTAAAATGTCTTAGATTAGATACAGGAGGAGAGTTCACATTTGATGAGTTCAACTTATTCTACAATGATCATGGTATTAAAAGACAAGTCTTTGCTTCGAGAACTCCACAACAGAATGGAATAGCTGAGAGAAGAAACGGATCTATTATGGATTGTGCTAGAACCCTGATGATTGAAAAGAAAGTGCCACAAATATTTTGGAGAGAAGTAATAAGCATAGTAGTTTACACCCTGAACCAAGTACAATTGGTACTTTGAAGACACCATATGAAATCTGGTATGACAAGAAACCTAATGTAAGTTATTTTAAAATCTTTGGAAGTAGATGCTATGTACACAAAGATGATAGAAATGGCAAGTTTGATCAGAAAAGTGAAGAAGGAACATTTCTAGGTTATTCTTCTAGAAGCAAAGCATTTAAATGTCTGATCAAATCATCTAACAAAATAGTAGAAAGTGCAAATGTGAAAATTGATGAATTTGCAGAAAGAAATGATGAAGGAAATTCTAAGGAACTAGAAGATTATGATGAACTTGTCTATGTTCAACTGACAAGTCCTACCGAGAGAACTGCTAAAGAAAATGAAGAGAATATCCAATTACCGAGTGATGAAGAAGATCATATAGAGCCTACTGAGCCTATATTAGCCAAGTATGTCAGAAGACAACATGCACCAAGTCAAATTATAGGAGATAAGGATGATCCAGTGATGACAAGGAACAAAATGAGACAAAACACATGTTTGATATCTGAATTTGAACCAAGGATAGTGAAAGAGGCATTTAACAATGAAGATTGGATAAATTCTATGATAGAAGAGATTGATCAAATCAAGAAGAATGACACATGGACACTAATCCCAAGACCAAAGGACAAAAATGTAATCAGTACAAAGTGGATTTTCAGAAACAAGCTAAATGAAAAAGGAGAGGTCATTGGAAATAAAGCAAGACTAGTTTGCAAAGGTTATGCTCAAGAAGAAGGAACTGGTTATGGTGAAACTTTTGCACCTGTGGCTAGACTTGAAGGAGTAAGAACATTGTTGGCATATGCTGCTTTCAGAAACTTCAAGGTATATCAAATGGATGTCAAGTCTGCATTTTTGAATGGAATACTAGAAGAAGAAGTTTTTATTGAACAACCTGAAGGATTTGTTGAAGATAATAATAAAGATTAGGTATGTAAATTGAATAAAGCATTATATGGTCTTAAACAAGCACCTAGAGCATGGTCTGAAAGATTGCACTCTTATTTGATTAAGATTGGTTTTATAAGGACAAGTGAGAATAGCAATATATACATGAATAATGATGAAAATGGAATACTGATCTCAACCATATTTGTTGATGATATTATATTTTGTGGAAATGAAATGAGCAAAGAATTTGAGATGTCATTAATCGGTGAGATAAAGTATTTTATAGGTTTACAAATATTGCAAATGAAAAATGAGATTTTCATTACTCAATCCAAGTACATAAAAGAATTCTTGAAGAAATTTGGAATGGAGGATTCAAAACCAGTAAGTACTCCTATGACTACCAACTGTAAACTATCAAAGAATGATGAATCTGCATGTATTGATGAGACACATTACCGATCCATGATTGGAAAGCTACAATATGTTGTTCATAGTAGACCAGACATAGCACATGTAGTAGGTATAGTTGCAAGATTCTCTGCAAATCCTAACGAAACACACATGACAGCAATCAAAAGAATTTTTAGATACTTGAAAGGCACAGAGGATTATGGCTTAGTATATTAGAAAGGAAATAATTTTGATTTAAAAGTTTATACTGATGCTGATTGGCCAGGCAACATTGATGACAAAAAAAGCACAAGTGGAGGAGCTTTCTTCTTAGGAGAAAGACTAGTGAGTTGGCTTAGCAAGAAACAAGGATGTGTTCCATAGTTAACAACAAAAGTTGAGTATGTTGCTACAGCATTGAATTGTACCAACATTGCATGGATCAAACCACTATTGGAAGGAATAAATGAGAAAGTTACCGAGCCAGTAACTATATTCTGTGACAATACTAGTGCCATTAACATTTCAAAGAATCATGTTATGCACTCTAAGACAAAGCACATCTCTATCAAATATCATTATCTTAGAGAAGAAGCTCAAGAGAAGAAAGTGGTGTTGGAATATGTTAGCACAAAGGAACAAATAAAAGATATCTTCACCAAGCCACTACCAAGGGACACTTTTGAATATCTCAGAAGTAAGTTAGGGGTCCTACCCCTATCTTCTACTCACTGACTGAGTTCAGTGAAAGCATCAATTCAATGACTCTATCGAATATATTTTTAGAGTTGATGCTGATTTACAAACTTTAGGATGTTTTCTAAAGGTGTACAGGAATTAATATGGGAAACAATATAGGGAACAGGAATTGAAGACAAAATGCTCTAACTAAGACTCATTTGATACACAACAACAGAAAATCACTTCATACAGGAAGAAATTATGTTTTAGCTCTTTAATTTTTGGCATTGTTGTCAAAGGGGGAGAAGACTAATATAAGGGAGAGAAGACTGATTGAAAAGACTGGAGGAAAGAGGAGAAGTCTAATGTATGGGGGAGAAATCTATTAATAGCAAGAGAGCATTTCAGCATTTCAGAGTCACAGCAATCCAAATCTTTTTAAGGTCAAATCAATTGGTTTTGCCATCAATGCCAAAGGGGGAGATTGTTAGCATTTGGCATTATAACAAACAATGGAAGATTGTTGGCATTTCAATAAGGATATTGAGAAGGTTGTTGATGATTATGGATATAACTAATTAAGGATGTTTACTCTCTTGATATTATTATTTTGTCATTGATGTCAAGAAATTGATTTTCTAATTCAATATGATGTTGCCATATCTTGAGAAGTATGATTTGAAGAGTACAAAGATGTCGGTAAAAGACACAAAAAGAATATGATGAGTAAAGGGGATGAATAAGATATTCAATGGGCAACTATTACTGAGTCAGACAATGATGAGATCATGATGTTTATATTGTTTTGACATCATAGATATGTTGTAAATTGTAAGGTTAATACTAGACTATGTTACTGAGCAAAGAACCTAGTCGATAAACCCTAAGGTTATTGCTATCGGTTAATGAAGGCAGAATGTCTACAGAGTGAAGTTTAGTATTTACTGATTAGATGATTGGTATGCCATGCATGAAGTTTGTTAATGAATCTATGGAAAAGGAAAATCCGCATGAAGATCTACAGCTCAGATTGGACCGCAATACCCTAGCACAAGTTCCAAGAAATGTATGCAAGTTCCTAGGCAGGGTAAAACGTTTTCAGATCGAAGGATACATTGAACCTAGACAAGATTGAAGATTTGATGGCTATGATTGATCATGGGAAATATGATCAAGGAGATTAAGTGGTTAGCTAATTGTTTATAAATAGGGAACTATTGATAAACAGTGTATGCGGGCAAATGTATGCATAGGGATGCTACATAGTGATTACCAAGCATAGAAGCTTGAAGACCTGTTTGAATAGCACAGTATAGAAGCCCAACAGATGGACAAGATTAGTTCAATGTCTAGATTGTATTGAGCAAATAAGAATCTACTTTTTAGCATTTTAGATGTGAAGTTGCAGATAGATTTTTATTACTATTATTTTGTGAAAGTGACAAAAAATCTCTTAACCGAGTGGACTTAACAGTCTTATTTGTAAAACCCTCTAGCAAGGTGACATTCTGATTGAGTGTTTGAAATCCTTTAACAAGGTCACTTCTAACAAGGTGAAGATCCTAACAGATCTGAGGCAAATCCCTTAACCAGGTGACATCTAGCAATGTGTTTGTAATCTTTAATAGAATTTTCTTTTAACTGAGCATACTCTAGAAGAGTATATTTCTTAGTGGGTCCAAAATCCCATAGTGGTTTTTCCCTATTTGGGTTTCCACGTTAAATCTGGTGTTATGAGGTTTATGATGTTTATATGCTTTTGAGTTTGCATGTTTAGCAGTTTTGGTTATATTACTTAAGTATATGTTACCGAGGTTGAATCTGATGTTTTTATGGAAGATTAAGTTTGTATGATTCACCCCCCCCCCCCCCTTTCATCTTGTTGGCTATTGGATCTGGAGCAGAATGACAAGGATTCAGATCAGGGAGAAGGAAAACCACAAGGTAGCAGTCGAAATGAGGAAATAGAAGAGGATAAGACTAAGCAAAACTCAGATAACAATTAGAACAATGGACATAATCAATCCAAAGACAATAAAGAGGAAGGAGACAATTTCAATTTAGTTTCTAATTCGACTGAGTTAGAAAAAGAAATAGACTAGATCCAAGATGCTCGACCTGATAATATTCTGTATCAAGGGCTATCAGAGATCTTATTAGCCTCTCCAGCTAAGATGAAGATGATTTTTCTGGAGGAGAAAGAGCCAAAATGGGGAGATGAGGAAGATATTAAGAAAGATCTAGGAAAGAGTGAGTCAAAACAAGAGGGAGTAGAAACAATGGAGGATAAAAGAAATATCAAGCAAAAAAAAATGATAACAACAACAATAACAATAACAGAACATCTACCAGAAATACCAGAAACAGGCTTGGGGATGTAGGAGCACAACATACCTCTCTAGGAAGATATTCAAATGCAAAGAAGAGGACAATGGAAACATGCAAGAATATTGTAGATGGGACTCAAAGAACCATCTTTGAGGTAGGTATTTCTAAAGAACTATGAAGGTCATCTCTTGGAATATTTGAGGGTTGAATAATCCTCACAAACATGATTTAATAAAAAGTATGATTAGAGATAAAAATTCGGATATTTTTTAATTCAAGAAACCAAGATGTCTAAAGATAAGATTGAAGGTCTGAAGATGTTCAATAATGGAGGACTTAGTGGTGGTAGTTCAGAAGGTTCCTTGGGAGGAATTTTTACTTTCTGGAACAAAAACAAAGTTGAAGGAGAAGTGTTGATTCAGTACAACAATTTGGCCTGCATTAGATTTAAGCATATGAAGGATAGCACTTCATGGGTCTTAACTAGTTTATATGCTCCTAATACTAGGACAGGCAGAAGTAATTTTTAGAATAAACTCTCTTTATTAAGAAGTAGGTTCACTGAAGATAGTTGGGTGATTATGGGGGATTTCAACACCCCTTTGAAGGAAAATGAGAAAAGGGGGAAGCCGAATTAATTTGGATAGTAGAGTGGACTTAATGGACTTTACCAATAATAATGCTCTCCATGATCTGGATTTGCAAGGTGTCAAATTTACCTAGACTAATAGAAGGAGCGGTGAGGATTTAATCTAGGTTAGACTTGATAGAGCTCTCATCTCCCTAGATTGGTTTAATATTTAATTCTATTCTTTATCTACTCATATAAGAGTTGGATCGGACCACTATCCTATTTCCTTTATGGTAGAGGCTAAGAAAAGAAGGAGACAGTTCCCTTACAGATTTGAGAGAATGTGGACTAAATACCTGGATATGGAGAGCAAGATCAAGGAATGGTGGCAGGTCAGTATTGAAGGGAATGGCATGTATAAAGTGGTCAAAAATTTGAAGTTTGTTAAAGAAAATGTTAAGAGGTGGAATAAGGAATGCTTTGAGAATATCTTTGCCTCGAAAGCAACTATTATCTTAGAGCTAAAAAATATTCAGGATGAGATTCTGAATAATGGATACACTAATACTTCAAGAGAGGTTGAAGATGTTACCCTTATGAAATATCATGACATAATTGCTAAGGAAGAAACATTTTGGAAACAAAGGTCAAGAAATGTAAGGTTGAAGGAAGGAGACATAAACACTAAATACTTCCATATGTCTACCCTAAAACATAAAGCCATCAACAAAATATCATAGATTAAAGTGAATGGAAAAAGACTTGATGAGGAAGATTCTATGAGTAGGGCTGCTATGGAGTTTTTCTCCAATCTTCTAGCTAAGGATCAGAATTTGGACAAGTAGGCCCAGAAGACCCTTTTGGATTACATCCCTACAATCCTGCAGACTCGCCATAATTCTCACCTGATTCCTATCCCTACCGATGTTGAGATTTTGCAAGTAGTTAACTCCTTTGAAGGCAACAAGGTGCCAGGCCCGAATGTTTTCCCCATGTTCTTTTTTCAAATGTATTGGCATATTATTGGTGATGCTGTATCTAGAGCTGTGAAAGAATGTTTTGGAGCAAGAAGAATATTGAAAGAAATAAATGGTACTTTTATTTCTCTCATTCCCAAAAAGGCAAGAGTTGATTCCATGGATCATTTCAGACCTATAAGTCTTTGCGATTCTCTTTACAAGATCATATCCAAGGTTCTCACCTCAAGAATCCTGAAGTTGCTCCCTTCTATCATTTCACCCCAGCAAAGTGGTTTTGTTCCTGGAAGACAAATCTTGGATTTGATAATCTCAATCCATGAAAACATTCATTCTTTATCTAATTCTAAAAGGGAAGGCTTTGTTCTAAAGCTAGACTTATCTAAAGCCTACGATAGAGTGGATTGGGATTTCATGATGGAAGTTTTGTCTGCTTCTGGCTTTTGTGCTAGAAGTATCAGCCTTATAAGGCAATTAGCTTCTTCGGCTTCTTTCTCTATTTTATTTAATGGTTCTCCCTCCCCTTTTTCAAGTTCTCAAGGGGACTCAGGAAGGGAGATCCTCTGTCTCTAGTTATTTTTATTATTATGGCAGAATGTTTGGGGAGAGGTATAGGGAAGTTCGTTGAGAAGGGCGAGTTTTGTGGGTTGAAGCCTTCTTCAACGGACTAGGTCTATTCCCACTAGCAGTTTGTGGATGAGTCTATAATTATGGGGAAGGCTACTATGCAGGATGCTAGAAGTTTAAAGAAAGCTCTGGATAGTTATGGTTTTGCTTCTGGGCAAATAATTAATTGGTCTAAAAGTTTTGTTTATTTTATCAACACTTCAGAGCGAACAAAGATCAAGATAAGTAATATCTTGGGATTTCAATTGGGGAGTCTTCCTACATCTTACTTAGGGATTCCCTTAGGCCAAGATCCTCCTCACGCTTTCTGGGAACTTTGGTTGATAAATTCCATAAAAAGCTAGCTGGCTGGAAGGGCTCTCTTCTTAGCCAAGCTGGTAAGGTTCAATTGTTGAAGTCAACTCTTGAAAGAATCCCTCTTTATGCCATGAGCCTTTTCAGAATTGCTGCCAAGTATGTGGAGGTTATTGAAAATATCCAAATAACTTTTTTATGGACAGGGGTTGATGAGAAAAAGAGAATGAATCTAATTGCATGGGACAAGGTCTGTAAGCCAATTAGAAAGGGAGTTCTGGGTCTTAGAAGAATTAGAGACATGAATGTATACCTCATGGCAAAGCAGATATGGAGAGGGTATAAAAATCAGGGAGAATGGAAACAGATTTTGGATAATAAGAATAAAGGCAATGTCCTACTCTTCAAAGTTTCCTCAAAGCTGAAGATATCCCAATCGGTTCCAATATTTGGAAAAATGTCACTAGAACAAGAGATTTAATTGTTAGAGGAGCAAAATGGAAGATGGGGAATGGGAATCTCATCAAATTCTGGGAAGATTCCTAGTTGCTCGAGTCCCCTTTGACTGAAATGCCAGAGTGGAGCAGATTACAGAACCAATGCAAGGAAATATATGGATCAATGGTGGGTGATTATTAGCAAGATGGACAGTGGAAGGATTTATCTCAAGTGGATGAGACCTTGAGAAGTCTGAACATAACTATGAACTCTATGGTGGTGGTGGAAGAAGAAGATCAATTAATATGGAAACTCACTAAAAGTGGTAAATTCAATGTGGATTCTCTCTACTATCATAAGTATTCTAATTTGGACAGTCCTTGGTAGGCCAAGGCCTAGGTGAAAGGCCTTATCCCTAAGATCAATATTTTTGCTGGACAATCCTTCAAGATAAAATTCTAACTATTGATAACCTTAGAAAAAGAGGTATGTGTATGCCAAGTGTCTGTTTTCTTTGCTTGCAGAATGAGGAGACCACCAACCATTTTCTCTTTCACTATCCTTTTTCTGCTGAGGTTTGGGGAAGATGTCTAGATCAATTCAAAATCAGTAGGAGTTTCCCAGAGTCAATTCAAGAGGTTTTTAATTCTTGGTTCCATCCTTCAAAGAACAAATTTACTAATTTGTTGTGGAAACTTGCTCTACCCCATATGTGTTGGGGTATATGGAAAGAGAGGAATGAAAGAGTCATCAGAGAGAAGGTGTCTAAGGCTCAAATTGTGTTTGAGAAAATTAAAAGAAATAAAGTAGAAAATATGAATATAATAGGTGGTATTGCAGAACCTCAAGACAAGGATGATCAAGCTATTTTAAAAAAGTGGAGACTAAAAGTTAGTGAACACCTTCAAAATGATCCTAGAGAGGGAGTGATATGGGAAATCCAGCCCAATGGATAGATGAAAATAAGCTTTGATGGTGCATCAAAGGGAAATCTTGGGATATCAAGATGTGGGATGGTCCTTAGGGATGAATGGGGAAGATGCAAAATTGTAAAAAGTATACCCATTGGTAATCAGAAAAATTATGTAGCCGAAGCTATGGCTACTTACCATGGTATGGTCCTGGCTAAGGAAGCCAAATGCACTAAAGTCTGGTGTGAAGGAGATTCATTAAATAAAATAAATTGTCTAAATAAGAAGGTCTCTCCTTCTTGGACAATTAGCAAATATATTAAGGTGGCAAGGAAAATTAGTGAGAATTTTGAAATGTGTGTTTTTACATGTGTATAGGGAAGCAAACTCATGCGTAGATTGGGCAGCTAACCTGGCTTCCCAAACAAAAGATATTATTACTAGTTATGGAGAGAGTGAGCTCGCATGTGATATAAAATCTCTGCTCAACCTAGACCGTATCCATGGGGCTACATGACACCATCAAATATAATTTCTAAATGCCACCTCCTCTTTTTTCGAAGCAAGGTTATTACGGAGGTAATAAGTATTTATTTATGTGTCTTTTCATTATTGTTTGGCATGGATTCTGAGTATTTTTTTAAGGCATCCACAGAAACCAGAGAAGAAGATTAGTAGCTAAGAGAAAGAAATTCAGAGACAATGAAGGAAAAATGGGAGGAAATAAAAAAGGTTCGAACATACTTCCTGCTCGGATTGGAGGAAGACCAGGGAAGTGTGGGATATCCTTCAGGAGGGGGGTTTAATTGTGTTTATGGAGAGGCTTGGTGGGAAAGATCCTGCGATCACCAACCACTTTATCAAGAACTAGAAGAGTGGTAAAATCTTGTTCGTGTCCCAGATGATGATTGTAGATGAGGATACAATTGTTGAAGCTATGGGGATGATAAAAAAGGGCATGAAATTTTATAGGGACCATAGTATCTCGGATAAAGCTGTAGACAAATTACCTGTAATGGATGATGAGAGGAAGAAAATTGTTAAAGTTGAAAATTCCTATCATTCCCCGAAATGAATATGTAGGCCATGGAGGTTTATTTTATTTGCTACTATTACTAATATCATGTTGGATGGGAGGTTTACCAAAGAATATGGTCACCATTTTGTTTTGCTAAACCATTTTTGCCATAAGAAAAAGGTGATTTTGTCGTATTACCTGGCCTACTCTATGGACCACACTATTAAGGAGATTCAGAAAGATCCTAAAGGTGACCATGCCCTACACCAGGGTCTTATGGCTCTAGTTTATAAAGTGCTTAAAGGGAATAGTATTGAAAAACCTATAAAAGGAAAATATGCTAGAAATGAGGATATGGAGAGTGAAGCCATCGACTTCAACTTTGATTAGAGACTGAGGGCGACTCAGAGGAGCCTAGCAGAAAAGGAAGGAATGAGGCTAAGAGGAAAAGGATTGTGGTGGATTCAAAAATTTTAGAGTCTGAGGTTGAATCCTTTGAAGGGAAATTTATCAAAAAGAAGATAGGGAAAGTTACTGGAAAGAAAATGCAAAGGAAGAAGAAAAGAAAGGAAAGCAATAAAGAAATCAGCCAAGTCCTGATTGATTCTGAAGAAGAAGCAGAGGAGAATAAAAAGGATAAGGGACAGGATAAGGAGGGGGAGGAGAATCAGGTCATGGACAACATTGAGGTTTTGAATGCCCAAGACATGCAAAAAGAGGAGCAAGAAGACAAAAGTGGCAAGATTAGTGACTGTTTTGGTGAGAATGCGACTATAAAGGGTTTCTGTGAGACTGTTGCTATGATTGTGAAGGATATTGGTAGCTAGAAGAAAGGTATGTTGACTGTCAAAAGAGCTACGGAAGGAAAGAAACCCCTGATGGAAAATGTTAAAGAACTGCCAGTTGCTATTAATAATGTGGAAGCCATTGAAAATATGGTGGGTAAAATTATTGCCACTTAAAAAAGGTTAAAGAGATGGAAGAAAATAAGGAGGGGAAAGAAATGGACACTGCTATGAACAATCTAGGTAGCAGAATTGATAAGATGGAGCTCACTATAAAGAAGATTACAGAACAAAATTTCCAGATCCTTAAAGCTTTGGTGGATAGCTTGAACATCCTGATCAATAGATTCGAGAGCAATGCTGAGAAGGAAGTTGATAAGGAACAATCGGACAAAAAAGGCCATGAGAAGAGAACCAGAGCAAATACTAGGATCAAGGGCGACATCAAAGGTCGTGAGCTGGAAGAGATAAAGACTTCGGTAGACAACATGAAGTCGATGGTTGTCCAAGCTGAGGATATTATGAAAAGCATATAGTTGTCTCTGTCTGTCTTGGCAGTTGTCTTGTTTCTGTCTTTTTACTGTCGTTCTAATTTCTGAATGCTGTCTTTTTTTGGTGTTTTTATGTAATGCTATGTTTTAATGGTTGTGGTCCTTTTTGTTAGGTAGGGATCTGTTTCATCTTTTGAAGTGATTAGGCATAGTATTATCTAGTCTTTTCTATATTTCCTGCTTTGTAAAAGGTTTGGGTTCCTTTCAAAAACCTGCTTTTGCTTAATCAAAACTATCTAGCTTTGATGGAAGGATTTGGATGCCAACTATTAGGGAAATTAGAAGTGGTATTGATGCTACTATTAGATGATTTATGGCAACCATTTGATTATCATGACAACCAAAAGTTAAATATAAAATATTTATTCTAATATTGTAGTTTGCACTCATATTCTCTTATGCAGATACAAACAAATCACATAATGAATCAACCTCCACTATAAAAAAAATAACAAAAAATGATAGCCTTCAAAAAAAAAATTTCACACCCCGTAAAAACCTTAATGCACTCAATTCATGAAAGACCCAATATAAACACCACTATGGCAATATGGTAAATGCCATGATGGAAATAAGTAACAACATAATATAAAGTCATCACCTACCAAATGGGGTTGGCCTTGAACATCAATATATATTAAAATATTCATAAATGCATTATCCAATAAACATGCCATCTAGCAACATTTCCATACTGATTGCTAGATCAATAATAAACCTCTATAATTTTCCTATTAAATAGTAGTTATCTTAAAATTGTTTCCACTGGAGACTTTACAAATTTGGCATAGTATTTGTCCTCACCGATAAGATAATGTAAAGCATTAGACAAATTCATCAAATAAATCATGCCTTCCTTCTTCCATCTAGTCTCCCTATAAAGAACTCCAAGAAGCATCTAGAACATTAGGTCGACTTAGCTGATTAAAATATTAATTATATTTTGGAGAACTTGATTTAATAAAGTGATATATATATATATATATATATATATATATAATTTAATTAAAATAATTACATTAAATCATCATTTATATATTTTTAATAATTTTTACCACTTAATAAACACAAATTTAATTATAAATGTCATGTAAAAATTGGGAACATTACACTTTTTGGTTTTCAAATGATTTTTCTTGATGATTCATATTGTCTTGCAAATCTTTTTGAGTGATACTCAACTACTAATTTCTTTGTTACTACTACTTTTAACTTTCTTAGAGGCTTTTTTATGAAGAACCATTTCACTATTCAACTTTCACTATGATCCTTTGATATCATCACAAGTTGTGAAACTTGAACCAAGATATGTCTCTAAATTTCTTTCAAGAAGTGGGTTATCTCAATGGGAAAACCTTTTATCATCTATTTCAAAAAGTGGCTTATCTCTAGCCCAATGGGGAAATACAAACAATATAGGTATTATAAACTAGAAATAAGTTTCCTATTTAGACCATTAATATTGGTCTAATTCTAAACAATTGTCTTCTAAATTTACTTCATTTTTTATTCCCAGTTAGTGTCAACATGTAATGTTCCCTTTTGGGATGATCCTAAATCTTTTCCTAAAATCAAAAGTTCAATTAAAAATAAGAAATATAGAATATTAATTATAGAGATATTTAAATAGGATTTAATAGTACATACGATTATATTATTAATTCTCACATCCCATCTTCAATATATAGAAAATAACAACACCATAAACTAGAAGTATTATTTAAATACATCTATTGGAAAACAATGACTAAATTAAGAACTTCAATTATGCATAAAATTTAATTCCCAATTTCATGATAAGTTAACTAAAATCCAAATAGAAAATAATGTTGCCAACTTTTATGCTCTATTTGGACTTATCCTTGTTTTTTGAAAATATGCCCCTTGATTTTCTCCTCTTTCATGCTTAACTCTTCTTAAAATTTATTTTCTATAACAATATTACACACCTTAGAAAATCATCATAGTTGCATTTAGCAACTTTCATGATACTACTAGATACTTGCAAATCGTTGCATTAAAATTATAGCTGACATATAGTGTCACTCCAAGCAAGATGCCTCATCAGTCATCTATGTGCCTATAATAGAAAAACAATTAATTAAATTTAACTTAAAACATTAGGATATAATAGTGTATGACACCTATCCCAACATTTACCTTGATTTTAACCCACATAGAACTACTATGAAGATTCATGCCAAAGTATACCAAGTAGCCAATATGAAAAAAATATTTAGACACCCATAAAGAGGATATTGATAATGATGTAAAATTTCATAGTCTACTTGCACTGATTTATTTATTTAAATACCTACAAGAACAAATTAAAAGGTTCCAATAAATTTCATTTGTCAATGATTAAAAAATTATGCATAAACATACTTTCTAAATTATTCTTGAACAAAAAATTTAAATGAAAAAGGATAACAAGATTTTTTAAGCACAAAAAAATAGGACTCTAGGTGATGTAGAATTAAGATTTTATTCAAATAAATAAATAAGACCTTATTTGGCACAAAAATATGACTCATAAAAATTAAAAAAGTAAGGATCTATTTGACAATTATTATGAGCTAGAGCTCACAACTACAACCATAATTATGTCCAAAAATAATAGTGATAGCATATGCTGCCCTCAAATTATTTGCACATATAGGATACAAACAATTTTAGGGGACGAGAAAATTATGTGGTCGTGTAGAATATAATACTCATATAATAGTTTCCATCAATAGCATCATATATATTAAGATGTAAGTTTTTAAACACATATGAAAAGGGATAACGAGGTGCACCCAATGCTTCCCTAATATCAAGGACAAAGGAAATAAGGAATCTACATAATTAGATCCTATAAGCATAAGGAATGCCTATCATAGAAAATGTGAATATATAAGCCTAAATATGAAAGCATATCCAATAAAATGTAAGCATGAAAGGACGTAACAAATATATTAGTAATACCACCTAGAAATAAATATATGACAATGATGAAACATAAATGAAAGGATCAAAAGGAAGAAGACTAATAGGCTAGGAAGAAGAGTAATAGGCTTGGAAGATCTAACACCCTTTAATTGCTTTATAACATTGTGAAACACTAAAACATGAATATATTAAAAACTTTCAAAATATTGAATACCATGTGAATCTATTCAATGCAATAACTTTGAAATATATCTTCTATAACATTATAATTATAAAAATAGGATCAAATAAGATGATCCATTAGATAACCTATAAGTAATCTAAATGCAAATTGTACAAATTAGGTAATACTTAGTTTTGAACATTGATGTTATATGTATCCTTTCATCACTAAGACATAAGAAATGAAGAAATTTGAGAAAAGCTTTATAACAATATTATGTTAAATTTTTTGGAATGAGTATAATTTAAAGAACCAATTGATCGCGGTAATTTAAACTTACCTGACACCTCTGTAATGTCACTAAACCTGCAACCACCTCTGTAATGTCACTAAACCTGCAACCAGTCTTTTGATTTAACACAGTGCTAGGAAAAAAATATAAAAAATACATGTATATGTAAAAATATATTAAATACACATTCAATATTTGAATCAACATAAAAAGAATACATTTAAATAAACTTCAAAAAAATCAATAAAAAAATGTAATCACTACATACTGGATAATTTAAAATCTAAGTGCATAAAAAATACTAGTTTGTTCAGATCTAATGTCATTCCTGTGGCAGAATGGGGGGAAGAAAAATTCTAGTTTGTTCAACCCAGTGCCTAAACATATGTGTGAACGCAATACAACGTGATAGCTAGTAGGTAGCAAATGTGAGATTCCCCCATTTTGACAGTAAGTTGCTTAATAAATATCTATTTATTTTAATCCACTTAACTTTTACAAAACGACAATGATGATTTAAATTTGGTTTGGATTATGCACGCGAATTGAGGTGGGTGACAGCTGATTGTTACAATTAACAGGACTCTTTCGGGAAACGGACATGGAAGTCGGAAACAAAAACAAAAGTCATTCAAAGCACCGGATTCAATGGGCCACACACCAACCACACTAAGAAGTCAACGCTTAGTGTGTTGTTTAAGACTAGCCAAGATTTTTAGGTCGACAATGTTGATTTAGATTTTATCAATACTTCTACGTATACCTGTATACCTGTGTTTCTTTCTAATAGGCTGTATTTTTCTACGTTTAGCCCCAATTAATTTTAATCATTTTTCTATAATTATTTATATTTTATCATTTCACATATCTAATTTTAAACAGTAATATGTTTATAGCATAAATTATTGACCATGTTGCTAATCATTTATGATAGTTTGATAAACTAGGAAATTATATTCTAGGAAAGGATTTTCGCCACAATTGGAAAGCAGTCAATGCACGCCACAAATCAACTAGTAGAGTTGACAAGGGTTAGAGTAGTTGAAAAAGAGTATTGAGAGGAATAAACCTCACAAAATCTGGATTGTTGGCCACTCATTGCGAGGAATAAACCTCACAATAGCAGCTGCAAGAAAAATGGGGAAAGAGAAGCGCAATAAAATGGAGGCACATTTCTTCAATCGTCCATTTTTTCCCCAAGACTTCCCGACATAAAATTATTTGAGATGGTCGGAAGAACATTATCAGCTGTGCGTGATGGGCTGACTTCTCTTCATCTTCCTCTTTTGGAGGTAGTTTACAAGAAGATAAAAGGTGCATGCAAATGGGTGGCAGTGAGCTCGGGGTTGAAAGATCACACCATTTGGTTGGCCTATATGGTGATTTCATTACGGTTAGAAGTTGGGTTCCCAACATATATGTGAATAGGAGTGATCCCATTCGCTACTCTTACATCCACTATTTTGAGTTTTTTGCAGGGTATATACAATCATAAAAGCGAGCCTCTTCATGAGTGCATAAAGTTTCTATTCTGTTATGAAGTTGCGAAAAAGAGAACACCCTGGCACTTGCTTCCCTCTGCTACACTGTTTGTGAGAGAAACAAGGTATCATAATCTTTCTCAGTGGTGGTCAGGTAGCCTTGAACTTGAAGGCAAGAAATATATCCCTCCAACTGAAGTCACTCAATGGAAGCCCAATACTGAAAACCAATGCAACCCTTCCAACTAGGGCCAAATTATAAGAATATGTTTAGTATACTATTGTAGCAGTAGATAGGCAAATAGGTCTGATTAGTTAGATTTAGTTAAAATACGAGATTGAAAGGTTTCTTGGACGTTTTCTTGTCAGTTCTTTCCTATACATATATTTTCTACCTATGCAAATATTGATTTGTCATGAGAAGTTGTGACTCACCCTAACATAAATCATAGGTTATTTTCTTTCATATATATATATTGAAAATTATTTTCATATATTTGCATATATAATAACAGGTACATAATACTTGGAAAACTATATAGTCATCTTTATAAGTTAGATTTAGTTTTCTTTTAAATTTATATTAATAATGAAATTTAGTTTATAGCTTGGGCTAAATGAGAAGAGATGACTAGGTCTTCAACTGAATGTGTTGTAGTTTTATGGCTACTAATGATCTACAATGTGTAGAGGAGAGACTTATTTAATACTATATTGAATTGCATATTATGATCTTGTAGTGTTTGGATAGTATTTGATTTTTTCATTTTTAGAATGTTCATAGAATGTGATTATAAATCTCAATTGTAGTTTTCTATAGACTAGAGTAGATCTTGACTATTAATAATTATGGTTTATAGGTCAGCTAAGGTACCTGATTTTTTAATAAAATTGCTACAAATGGACTTGTATTTTCCTTAAGATCTTTTCTAAATGTTCATCAAAATCTCCAATTTGTAACCTTTATTTTCTTTCGTAATTAGTGAAAATTATTTTAATATATTTCAATATGTAATAAAAGATGTTCAAAATATTTGGAAAAGTATATAGAGATATTTATAATTTGAATTCTATCAATTTCAGTTTTGAACTTGAATTATAAATGTTCACTATTTGATTTTCAATGATTCTTGAAAATATTCTTTTATTGTTGGATATCCAATTGTTATAATGAATTGTGTTACATGAAACAACTTAAGCTTTTTCCATATTTAAATATAAATTTCTTTAGTTATAAACATTATATAGAACTTTATTGATTTGCCATGAGTTCTTTTGAGACTAATAGACTTATCTTATAACACATTCTTATTTTAATATATTTTATATCTTTTTTTTAAAAAAAATTACTTCTATTTAGGATTTTTTAATCTAAAAGTGCTTATTGTTCTTAGTAGAAATATTTCTATATTATATTTTGAGTTGTGTTACAGTAATGAAAATTATTCAAATCTGTAATGGATAAATGATTGGGGAGATTCCAACTGCAAGTGACATATCATTGCTTGCCTAGTGATGACCATGGAAAGTGATTAGAGTCGTAAATTATTGTTTTCTAGAAGAATTTGTCATTTTAATTTTAGTGTTGTTTTCTTATATTTTCTTGGATAATTTGATTATATCTCTTCTATGATGATGATAGAAATCTTTCTAAGCGATTTTTACTGATTTTTATTAACAAAGGAGTAATGTGGATGCATGCTATCAAGTTTGTACAATTATGGTTTTATGGGATAAGTGCATGGGAAAATGAAGTGTTTAAATGAAACTATCTTACACTTTATGAAGGTGAATATACATAAAATTTTGGGGTGGTAAATATAGCTTTGTTGGGATTAAGGTGTCTCAACTATTGCAATTCCTAACATTGATTTTGTTATATTTATTTATTATTTTAATCTATTAATTGGCTACAAATGTCTAGCCATCTAGTGAGACCCACAAGCTTGGTGGCATCCTACTTGGTGAAGATTGTATGACACATATGTTGCACATGTGGAGGTTGCATGCCACTTTGAGGATCTTAAAAAGTGTCATGAAATGACAACTTGTTGCAGGTTCTATGACAAAATGTACAAGTGACAAGAGGTACCTTTTGCATGGAGAAGGTGGGTGCCCAAGTTTGGTTATGAGAAGTTGTAAAAGAATAAGAAAGTATTAGTCATTTATGATAAATTTTCTTAAAATTGTAAGTGTTGTAAATTTTGGGTGCCCAACATAGGAGGTTTTTAAGGGGAGTCATTTGGAGATGTTCATGTGTCATCTCCATGCTTTTTGATGGCCAAAATAGAGGACCAAATTTTTTGCTTGATTCCATCATGTAACTTCATCTAGAAGCTTCCTCTTGAGTGGTATTTCTCTATATAAGGTAGCCTTGGATATTTATTAGTTATGTTCTGTTTGTTGGTGAAGTGTTATGATATCAAAATTGATTCAGTGTGTGTTGGATTGATGGTAGATTAAAAGAGAAAGATGAGAAAAAAGAGAAGAAAGATAAAAGAGGCATATCTAAATCCCATGGGACATCCAAGTCTCTTGGAAAGTCCAAGGCAAAATGTTAGAATCGCAGTAAAACTTGCCACTTCCAAAAATAATGTAACGAGGAGAAAAAGAAAAAGAAAATGAAACCCATTGATTTAGATTTAAATAAATTCTCAAGAAGATGGTGAAGCATTTATCCCAACCTTGGCTACACATGAATCAGAAGATGTGTGGTTGATAGATTCAAGTGCATCTTTTCTCATAACCCAACATAGGGGTTGGTTTTTAAAGTATGAAAACTATGATGGTGAGAAGGTCTATCATAGTGATGATTCTCATCTAAAAGTTGTTGGTTGTGGAAGAGTCAAGATTATATTCCCTAATGGAAAAGTGAAGGGGATCATTGGTGTAATGCATATCCTGGGTTTGTCATGAAATATACTGTTTGTAAGTGAGTTGAGTTATGTCAGTGTGCAGGTTGTTTTCTCACAAGGTGGATGCAAGATGACTAGAGGCTCTATAGTTCTTGCTAAGGGTGTTTGGATAGGCACCTTGTATAAGATAGATTCATGCACTGCATAATGAAATAGTACTTCTATGGAGTCCAAGAAGAGGGCTCTAGATTATTCATCCTCACCATAAGATTGATATGTGAAGAGGATAATTGTTTCTACATCTGATGTTTATTTTTTCTAGGTTTCTTAGGGTGCCAATCCTTTGGAGATGAAACTCCCAGTGGAGAAGAAAATGTTATGGTAGCAAAGACTTGGCCATATTGGTAAGAAGGGTCTCAAAACCCTAAAAAATAAATGCTTCATAGAGGGGCTCGATGATTGTAATCTTGAGTTTTATTTTTGCGAACTCTACATTTTTGGTAAACAAAACCATGTTTAGTTTTACTTTAATTATCAAAAATCTTATAGGTTGCTTTTGATTAAGTAAAAAGAGGGTTTTGAAGGAGCCCCGAAACCCTTTTATAGAAAGATAATCAAAGGATAGGGCATTAAAGACTAGCTAGAAAGATCAAAACATAAAAAAGAAATAGCTGGCAAAGACATAAAGCCAACCAGAAGCCAAAAGAAGCAGACAGACAATACAGAGAAAACTAAGGGGCAACCATGAGCAACAACCCCTAGGAAAGGTTTATGATAAGCTCCATTGCTTCTTTCTCCCGAAGGACCATAGAGGCAGTAACACTATTCAAATCCTCCAGCTCCTTGGCATGCTGGGTCATCTTCCTAGTACTAGCATGAGTTATTTTTCCATGACCAATATTCCCCCCTTCAAGAGTCAACACCTTATCCTCAGTAGTATCAATAGTCTTCTTTTCTTGTTGGACCTCTTCCAGTTTGTTGATCATCATACTGAAGTTATTGGCAGAGGATTTCAAATTTTTTTGGCTTTGTTCTCCAATTTTCTTGAGGGTGTTGTCATGATTGAGAACCCGCTTCTCCAGATAATTGAATCTATCCTCCACAACCTTAAACTGAGTGATATGTGCTCCAGTGATAGCCTCCACATCACTAATGGCTTTAGTAAATTCATTTAGGTAGGTATGTAGGGTACTAAGCTTACTTGTTCCAATAGCTTCTAGGCTATTTACTTTCCTGGATGAATCCTCTAACTTATTCTTGAAACTGTTGATCTCCGAATAGATCCAATCAATAACCTTGCAGAACTCCATAATCCCACTCTCCGCGGTATTCAACATGGTTAAAGGGGAGCTTCTGCAATCAATGTTGATCTCAGGGGCATAATTATCCAGGGTCTCCACATCAACATCTGTAGTATTGGGAGGCGAAGTATCACCTTCCTTCACCATGTTACCATCTTCATCCACATCATCTCTTAATTTATTGGGGTCCTAAGGATTGGGTTAAATATTAAGAGAATCATTCCCTTTATTTGGGCTAATTTTAGTGATGACAGGGCTTCGCTTGTTTTTCTTCTTTTGCAGAGGGGTAACATAATCACTATCAGTCTCCATTCCCTCATCATCCTCTTCATCATCTTCAAGCCAATTGTCCTCCTCCTGAACCTTACTTCTTTTTCCTTTAACCCCTTTTCTAGCTTTCTTATTTCTGGCCCCAGAAGTCAAATCTTTGTCCTTGTTCTTGCTACAACCCTTAGCAGGGGTAATACTGCCAACATCATCTTCCCATTCAGTATCAAACCCGTCTTCTTCATTGTCATCTGAGTTCTTAGACTCATTGTTTGAATCTGAAATCTTGATGATAGAATGATGCACAAAGGAAGCCTTGACATGGTTGTATAAAATCAACATTAACCCTTCATGCATGGGTGGGTTACCATCTGGGTTAGCCCTAAAATCCTTAATGTTGTTCTTAAGGAAGCTAAACAAATAGAAGGGAATAGAAACCAAATTTTTATGGTGAAAAATGATTCAAAAGCACAAAGTGATAACCATAGACACAAGAGTATCTACCATCAAGATTAACATATTGCATGAAAGAAAACATAATCCATTTTCTTACCTTCTTTATCACTTTTGGTGAGTAGTAGGTTTTGCTGGATTTCAACAACTTAGTTTTCTCAGACTCCTCCTTTGGGAATCGCTTGATAGAAACTTCAGTGAGCTTCATGTCTCTATAAAAATTTCTACCCTTCATCTACATACCAATAACCTCCAGGATCATCCCTTCGTCAATTTCAACCTTTCTTCTTCCTATGGTAATTTTTCCATCTTTACAATTCTTTTTGAAAATTTTGGTCATGGTAGGGTTTTCCCTATAATTCTCTCCATATACTCTGTCATCTTAGCTGTTTCTAGAATAGCCTAGGCCTTTGGCTTGTCTTTCCATTCATCATGGGAAAGTGTCTCAATTCTTTTCCTATTACCTCCCATGATGTCCACAAACAGATACTTCTTATCCTTCACAATGCAAAATAGAGAAAAAACAAAGATCAAAGTGCAGAGTAGGAAGGTCATCACAATAGAAATGGGCACCCACAAAACATGTAGAGTCTTGTCTGCATTAAACGCCAACTCAATCTTCCAGTGCCACTCTTTCTGATTCATTATGGCCTTTTTGATTGATAAGTGCATTGTCATAATTACTTATCACTCCCTTATAACCATGAACTATATCATAAGTGAGGAGTGCATGTGCCTCGTGGGGAAGATCCAGCTCATAGTGTGATCAACACGGACGGCCATTTTGGCAGTCCAATCAGCAATAGTGTTAGTCTCTCTGTAATTGTGAGACACAACACATATCTCAAAAGAGTTGATTATCTCCTTAGCTTGAGATATGATATTTTTTTATGGTTCATGAAGGGGAGGATAGGCCCTTTAGGCATTGAACTATATTTTTTAGAATCTCCCTCAAGCTAGACTTTAGTAAATCCCATCGATTTAACTAGGGCAAGAGTTTGGTAAGAAGCCATGGCCTTGGCTATGTGGTTAGTATGTGATCCCATCGGGAATGCCACTGCCGCAATACAATATCCAGCCTCATTTCTTATCAGTCCCCCACACCTAGGTGGCCCCAAGTTTACCTTGGCCGCCCCGTCAAAATTAGCTTTGATCCAACCATTAGGAGGAAACGACCACTTACTACTTTCTCTCTTGTTTTTGTTGTCATCTCTATGTTTGGAAGCAAAAACATTCCAGTTTTTTAAGAGGTCAAAATCATCCTTGCTTGTGAAAAGAAGAGGCTTACCATCAGCTTTTAAATTTTCCACAATGGCCCACTTGATTTTGGTAGACACAACTTCAGGAGAGGAGTAGGAGTCTCTAAAAATGTTGTTGTTCCTTTCTTTCCAGATTCCCAAAACTGCATGAGGTAGGGTGAGGTCCCATAGAAATTTGATAGATTTGTTCAAGGAATGGCATCTGCAGGTAGTGAAACACTCTTGAATAGACATAGGAAAGACCCAATTTAGGTTCCAAAGCTGCAAAATTTGTGACCAAATAGAAAAGGAGAAGGGACAATGGATAGCTAAATGGTCAACATTCTCTTCATCATTTTGGTAGAGGTAGCACCTATTAGGAAGATGGAAGCCTCTTTTGCAAAGATTATCAGTGGTGAGGATTTTATTCTGCAGAAGCATCCAAAAAATTATATTGATCTTGGGAGTGACATCACTAGTCTAGGCTTTAAACCAGAAAGGGGAAGGATCAAGGAACTGAGGGTTGGGTCTATAGAACTTAGGTTCACCCATGGGTTATACCTCTAGTAATCTACCACCTTGATACCAAATCTGGCCTTACATTCATAGATAAAGGGAGAGAAACAAACCTTATTAGAGAGGGGGGATTCCAACAACCAAGAGTCCTACCAAAAATTGACTTTTCTACCATTACCAACAGTCCATCTTTTACCTAATCCAGCGACAATTTTAGTTTGGATGTAACATTATTCCAAATAGAAGAACCAATAGGGGCATCATAGGAATTAAAAAAATCTGAAAGAGATCTCTTCAGTAGCATATATTTGGCTTGCCAGATTGAGGTGTTAATGTTTCTCAGACCAAGGCCACCCTGCCTTTTAGGTCTACAAACATTGTCCCAAGCTATCAGAGATATCCTTTTTCTCTCCTCCAACCCTGACCATAGGAAGGACTTTTGAATTTTCTGAATAGCATCAATGAATTTGGTCAGAATTCTAAACATACTTAAAGCATACAGAGGAAGAATCTGGAGGGAAGATTTTCAGAATTGGATTTTCCCAGCTTGGCTCAGAAGGGCCCCTTTCTAGCGAGCTATTTTTTTGTGGAATCTATCCACCAAGCTACTCCAAAAAGTCTCAGGAGGCTTTCTGCACAGAGGGAGACCCAAATAGGTATATGGGAGCAAGTTAATCTAACAATCCAAAATTCCAGGGTTCTGGTTTCCTTGATAGTAGAATGCACCTCAGTTAGAAAATCTGTTATGTAGTAACCACTCAATACAATATTCCAGATCTCATATATGAGTAAACTATGAATATCTTTTTGAGAATTAAAGGGAAAAGTTGTTAATCCATATGAAAAATGTTACCCATCCCTCCTAAAAATCAGAGTCTTTAATTGTTGATCACAATGACTGCTAACTATCTAGCTTTGATGGAACGATTTGGATGCCAACTATTAGGGCACTTGGAAGTGGTGTTGATGCTACTCTCAAATGATTTATGTCAACCATCTGATTATCCTGACAACCAGAAGTTAAATATAAAATATTATTCTAATATTGTAGTCTTCACTCATATTCTCTTATGCAAACATAGACAAATCAAATAATGAATCAACCACCACTTTAAAAATAATCACAAAAAATTGATAGCCTTTGAAATTTATTTTTCACACCCCATAAAAACCTTAATGCACTCAATTCATGAAAGACCCACTATAAACACCATTATGGCAATATGGTAAATGCCACGATGGAAATAAGTAACAACATAATATAAAGGCATCACCTACCAAATAAGGTTGGCCTTGAAAATCAACAGATAATAAAATATTCATAAATGCATTATCCAATAAACATGCCATCAAGCAACATTTCCATACTGATTGCTGAATCATTAATAAACCTCTACAATTTTTTGTAATAAATAGTAGTTATCTTAAATTTTTTTCCACTAGAGACTTTACAAATTTGGCATAGTTGTAGAGTCTGTCACAAATCCACCTCTCTGGAAGAACCAAGTTTCCATCCAACCATCCTGATGATTGAAGGTTTTTGTCCTCACCGATGACATAATGTAAAGATTTATACAAATTAATCAAATCAATCATGCCTTCCTTCTTCCATCCAGTCTCCCTATAAAGAACTCCAAGAAGCATCTAGAACATTAGGTCAACTTAGTTGATTAAAATATTAATTATATTTTGGAGAACTTTATTTAATAAAGTGATACATACATACATATATATATATATATATAATTTAATTAAAATAATTACATTAAATCATCATTTATATATTTTAAATAATATTTACCACTTAATAAACATAAATTTAATTATAAATGTCACGTAAAAATTGGGAACATTACACTTTTTTGTTTTCAAATGATTTTTCTTGATGATTCATATTCACTTGCAAATATTTTTGAGTGATACTCAACTACTAATTGCTTTGTTACTACTACTTCTAACTTTCTTATAGGCATTTTTATGACGAGCCATTTCACTATTCAACTTTCACTATGATCCTTTGATATCATCACAAGTTGTGAAACTTGAACCAAGATATGTCTCTAAATTTCTTTCAAGAAGTGGGTTATCTCAATGGGAAAACCTTTTATCATCTATTTCGTAAAGTGGCTTATCTCCAACCCAATGGAGAAATAGAAATAATATAGGTATTATAAACTAGAAATAAGTCTCCTATTTAAACCATTCATATCAGTCTAATTCTAAACAATTGTCTTCTAAATTTACTTCATTTTTTATTCCCAGTTAGTGTCAACATGTAATGTTCCCTTTTGGGATGATCCTAAATCTTTCCCTAAGATCAAAAGTTCAATTAAAAATAAGAAATATAGAATATTAATTATAAGTTTCCTTTCCAATATAAACTTCAGTACTGACCCTACAATAATGATAGTCAACATTTTTAAAGCCATTCATCAGAACATTTATTTTTATAAGGGGTAGGGATCCAACAAAATATAAGTGCATATATATTAATAATCATCTTAATCTATTTAGATAAATCATGTAGTGGTCCTTTGAACTTTAGAAACCAAAAGCATCTATAGAACTCCATTTCTCATAATCAACCATAATAGGGGTTGGAGAAGAAGCATGATAAGACACCTGGAATAGTCACCACAACTAAGCCCAAGAGTGTCGAGGATCCAACGAGGACAACTTTACACCTTGGCCCCAAGTGGTAGGAATGCTTCTCCATCCAACATGAGGTAAGCTACTTAAAAGGAGAACTTGTATCAACTCTCCAAACTTTGGTTGCACAATATGGTTCCTGGAATATTCGCCACAATTAAGGCCAAGGGCATGTAGCTCTATTCTTGGGTGTGAGAAAGTTACAATCACGGGGGGGAGGGGGGGGGGGACAACATTTTCTTGTTCAATGTACCTTGTATGTCTTCTTAAAAAAGAATACACAAGTGTGAGACATCTATGATAGGAGAGGAATCACTCTATTCTTCATAATTATGAAAGGTAGTGATGATGACCTCTTGTCCTAGTTTACGAATAGCATGAAAAGTGGGAGATTTATGGTGGGTGGTATCAATTTAGAGGTTTCAGAAGAGCTTATTGTCCGAGTGATTGGGTTGGAGTGTTATGGAAAAAAAGTCTCTCGAATAAGTAAAAAAATTCTTATGAGTGCATTTCAATGTTTCTAGAAGATGGTGAGGGACTAAGGAGACACTAGAATTGATTTAGCAAAGAAAATCTTTGATTATTGTGAGGATCCATTAACTACCATATGATAAAGTACTTCATATTGGAGGGACAATTTCTAACAATCCACAGGTACCATTTTCCCATTCTTAATCACTTAAGACATAATAAACTTGTTAGTTATGCATTATTTTTATTTTCTTCCCTGGACAAGTGTTCTTTTGAAGATTTTTACCCACCCTTATATAAGGGCTTGCTTTATACCATTTACAATTACTAGTTGGATAAAACCCCACTGTCAACCCCACTACACCCTATAATTCTCCTAATGATCATGACCAGAAGCCTCCTCATCCTAGTAGTTCCAAAAGGAAAATTTCCTCTAAAGATGAAAGATGCATCTTTCTCCCATGCAATTTTATTTGGATGTCTAATGGATTGGGGTCATTCCTTACTTAATCTAATAAAAAATAACTAGAAACCAAAGAATATTGAGGAAACCAGCATGTGACCACTAGAGAAGCTAAGATTCATTTAACAATAGTAGGTCTTATATAGCCTACCACTCATTATTGAGAAACTCTTGTTTTACTTCATATGACTTTTCACTACGGAAGAGGCTTGAACTAGCTACTACAAGCAAAGGAGGATACAAGTAGGGAGTGTCCTCTAAATGACTTTTCTTTTTTTGGACTAGAGTGGTGAGAACTATGATGAGGCTCAAGACCAGCTTATTGCAACTTTCATTTCTCTTTTCTCTTATGAAACTCCTATTGAAAATATTGAATGATAATGACTATACTAATGACAGATACCTTACAATAAAAAATTAAATTCTAATTATATTTTTTAAAATATAGTATAACATAGTGTAAACCAAAAATATTTTTCCAATACTTGATACAAATATATAAAAATATATAATACAATAAGTACTTACTACACGTAAATAGTATTACATCTTAAATCAAACTACAAACTTTCACCTGCCTTAATCCTGTAATTATAATCGTTTTCTCCCTTACTATTCATTAACGAACAACGATAATTACTAACGGTAGCATTGCGGTGCAGACGGAAAATAATACAAATCAAAACAAAAGCTAAAACTTATAATTCTTGTGAACAAGAACAAATCAAAATTGAAGGTAAAACGTATATATCTTGTGAAACGTATAATTCTTGTGAACAACAATCGACGAAAAGACAAATGATATAAGGCATCAACCTGATTTCTCGTATTAACTGTTTGAGGTGCTGAGTATTTATCGTTTATTTTGTGGTATCCCATGCTCTAAATCTTGCAGTTCCCATGCATTACTCAGCAACAGAAACTCATACACAATCCTCGTGATAAATACTAGCTTTATCCCACGACTAACAAGTCTACAAATGGAAGCGCTTTTGGCAGTGGTGTTGTTGCTGTTTTGTGGTGAGTGGTAGGTGGTTCGTGGAGAATTCGATTACAGAGATGCTCTATCTAAGTCTATCCTCTTTCTAGAGGCCCAGCGATCCGGTAAACTCCCACAATCTCAGCGAGTAAAGCGGAGAGGAGATTCTGGCCTCACAGATGGGAAGTTGCAAAACGTAAGTAGAAGCAGAAATAAATCCCTATTCAATTTATTTAGAAATAAAAATAGAAGTGGATCAAACTATCATCCTACACTGACTCCATACAAAATTTTATGTGCTACTCAACTGCAGGTTGATTTAGCTGGGGTTTACTACGATGCAGGCGATAACGTGAAATATGGGCTTCCCATGGCACTCACTTTCACCACACTCGCTTGGGGCACACTGGATTATGGGAAAGAGTTGAAAGCTGCAGGAGAGATATAGAATGCAAGAGACGCTATTAGATGGGGAACTGACTACTTTCTCAAGGCTAGCGCAACTCCAAATCAATTATGGGTTCAGGTAAAGAAATCTAAGCTAAAATATTCAGCATTCATTCTTCAAGATTATGAGAAACTAACGAGGTTGATCTTGATGCATAAAATA
This sequence comes from Cryptomeria japonica, assembly GCF_030272615.1. NCBI lineage: Eukaryota > Viridiplantae > Streptophyta > Pinopsida > Cupressales > Cupressaceae > Cryptomeria > Cryptomeria japonica. The sequence continues at coordinate 175,240,717 of NC_081409.1, forward strand.
GGTGGGTGATCCCCAGGCAGACCATAATTGTTGGGAGCGTCCAGAAGATATGGACACTCCTCGATCTCTTTACAAGATTGATAAAGACACCCCTGGATCAGAAATTGCAGCAGAAACGGCCGCAGCCTTGGTTGCCTCCTCCATTGTTTTCAGATTCACAAACCCTCATTACTCACAACTCGTCCTCCAACGTTCTCAATCGGTATGTTTGGGTGCTCAAGTAAAATAGAAAACCTAGCTGTTAACTAACACAGCAAAATCAACAAGTTTCATCCATCCATTTTGAGAAAAATCTTATACATCCATTTTCTTTCTAACCGGCCATTTATGTTTCCCTTCAGCTCTTCAGTTTTGCCGATCTATACAAGGGCACCTACGGAGGAGAGTGTCCATTTTATTGCTCTGTTTCAGGCTACAATGTAAGAAGACTTTGGTTTTCTTTTAACATATGCACTTGTAACCAGAATTTGGTTTTCTTTTAACATATGCATGCACTTGTAAATATGATCTCAGGACGAGCTTCTATGGGCTGCATCTTGGCTATACAGAGCTACCAAATCCTCATATTATTCCAACTATATTATCCAGCACGACGATGTAAAGGCATATGTTAATGAATTCAACTGGGACCTCAAATATGCTGGAATTCAAGTGCTTTTAACAGACGTAAGCGTAGACTGATTGGTGCAATTTTTTACATAAAATGTAATATAAACATACTCTAGCTTAAAGCTAACTTATGCACTTCACCAACCAGTTATATTTCCAACGGGAAGCTCAATTCTCAGACTATAGAAGTAATGCAGAACGCTTTGTTTGTTCACTTCTTCCAGGAAGTCCCATTCGTTCTGTTAAAACCACCCCAGGTGAACTCTCTATCTCTTCACCAGTACCACTAACAATCATTCCTTTTTCTAGTCACAACCATATAAATCCTCTCTTACTACTCCTTTTCTAATCATAGCCCTCAAAATTCTCTTAGTGATATCTGTAATACAATTCTCTTGTTACAGGAGGTTTGTTGTATGTTAGAGATGGCGCCAACACTCAATATGTTAGGTAATTCTTGTACTAACAAGTTGTGCAATGAGGGCCAACTCATATAAAAAATGGCATATAAAATAGAGAGTGAAATCTAATTGAAAAATGAGGATAAAAGAAGAGGAACAAGAGAAACGAAGTCCACAAAGTTTAAGTTTGCTAAAACATATTAACAACCCATCCTTCAAAAATTTGACCAAAAGTAACTTTGCTTTAATGTCAAAGGACAAAAAGACTTCACTATTTTTCTTTAATTTTCTCTTGGTAAGGAGTGCTTGAGAGATCCACTAAGAGGCCTTTTCAATAGAGTCTTGGGATTCCATTTTATATTTTTCAACCTTAGATTTCATACCTGTCCACTTATCAAGTTTACCAATGTTTGATGAAAATCATACTTTTAAGTCTAGGGTGATATTCGTGATGTTAGGGTAAATAAATTCATCTTAATGGTCAAAAGATTCATTCAGAAAAAAAATGTACTACTTACATGAAACATGAAGGAGATCCTCATCTTCAAAAAGATGGAATTTGTACTATTGAGAAATTTCCTTACTTTTAGAGGTTTGATGATTGCATTGGAAAGTCACCAAACAACACAAATCTACAACACAAGAGAGAACTATATTCATAGAAATAACCCCAACAACCATAGTAATAAAGGAATTTTGCAAGGAATACTTCAATAAAATCCAATGATTTTGTCAAAATAAGTCAGGATTAGAGCTACCATTTTTGTAAAGCCCTTTCTGGAGGTTACCAATATAAAGATTTGATACATATTTTGTATTGCAGCCCATAATTTTGAGCCCCATTTATTAAATCTAAAACAACGCTCTGAAAGACCATAACGGCTAGTATGCTGAAAGCATGAACCATATAAAATTTAATTCCAACCATGTATGATAAGGGCTCAAAGAAGTTAGCCATCATACATTTTCTTGAATATAGTTTTTCCCTATTAAGAGATCCCTCTTTAATTTCTATAAAAAATAATACACTTTATTGAGAAGGGTCTAAATGAGCATGTAGAATTCCTCATGATTAAAAGAATATTTTAAAAGTGTAGCCAAATTGAGATATTCTCAATCCTCTATTGACGCAGTTGATGTAGAACCAAGTGATGCCATGAATAAAAGAGTTCTGAAATTTGGGATGCCTCTGAAGAAGAAATCTGCTCAAAGACCAAACCTTGTTCATTGTCAAATATCTTACAATTGTTTGATTCAAGACCTATTTTCATAGTATTATATAGACTAACATAATGGGGCTTCTTCAAAAAAAAAAATTAGGGAAAATACCTCTATCCATCCCTTACCATTAAACAAGTCATGATTTTTCACAACCCTTTCAATATCATGATCAGTAGATAAGAACCTGTCCCTGGCATATAGAACACAAATGGAATAGGGATCCATAATTCTGAAGCAAGTCAAATGCATTAGATAGGAATAAAAAAACAACCTGAGAAGGAAAAAAAATTGAGGAGCCCTTAGGTTAAGAACCTCTTTCCCCACTATAATAATGATCGCCCTCTAGATTGTCACACAATCACACTTGAAGATGTACTTCATATGCTTCGTTGTGTAGGACACATATGTTGGAAACTCACAGTTAGTAAATGTAATTGAAATGCATTTGTTCAAAGGCTTATACTCTATTATTTCAACCACTAGTAGACAGAGAGAACAAAGAGAAAAAAATCATGAAACAAAATGTTCATTTTTCCCTCCTAAATCCATCTCCTCAAATGCCACCCAAATATAGGGAAACAGTAAGCTCAAAATAGAAATGTAATCATACAAGTGAGGTATTTGAAGTAGAAAAAAATAATTATTTTCTTACTTTCTCCACCTTGCCAATGTCTGATCAAAACCTATTGCACATCAAAAAATCATTTTCATTTTCATGAGATGCGCTAGGAAAGTACCACGATTTCCTAAGGAAAAGCCACTTGACACTCAAATCAGAAAGAAGGAATTATAATCAAACTTAAATGGTGTTGCCAATATATATTTCCAACACTACTTTGTAATCTTGCACACATGTTGGAAAGATTTTACCTCAATCACATTGAAGACCACTTGTCCTATGATGTGAAAAGTATGACAGTCTCTTAAATATTCACTACCATGCTTCATCTGAATGTGTTGTGGCTTATGTCCATTAAATATGATGCATGCATCAGCTCACCTGAAACAATCAAATCAAACTAAACAAAAAAATAAGGTTAATTAAATAGTTGTGACATGGCTAAGGGTGCCAATTCTTCATCCATGAGGATTTCTTCATAACTTAACAAAATTTCCCCCAAATTTAGCCAACATACTTTATTGGCTAGGACATCTACTAATCTATTGGCTTCTTTGTTGCAATGTTTGATAACAAAATTATCCTAGGTTTTCAAATTTTCCCATGTCTCCTAAAGAATGTACTTGACACTCCAATTTGGAGTTTCCATTTTCTTAAGAGATGATTCATGGAGTCCCCCTCAATAATTAAATTTTGGATACCAAGGCTACATTCTATATGCAAACCATAAACTAATGTTTTTGCTTCTAACACATTATTGGTGCCACCTGGGATACGAGAAACTCCTACGTTCGTAATGGTACCTCTAGCATCCGAATAACATAATCCCGCACTAGAGTTTCCTAGATAACTAAACAAGGGATCAATAAACTTGGGCAACAATACTAATCCATACTCGGGTAGTGATAACAAACATAATTAATATTTCATAAGTCAATCAAAATTCCTCACTTACAATGAGTGGTGTGTTAAGGAGAATAACTAAACAAATTAACAAGCAACAACCCAATATGAAAAGACACCGACTTGGTAATGGTTGTATTCTTTGGAGTAGACATGACTTTTCATCCCAATTAAAGAAGTATATAAGGAAAGTCCATATGAGCATCAAGAAGGCATGGTTAGAAACCAATAATCACCATCTCAGTAGTATCAAATTGAGACAACAGTCTCTATATATCAATTTGAGTATTTGGTATGAATAACAATATGTGACATATTGATTATGTTGAACTATTACTGTTTTCTATAAATATGAAATAGTAATATTATTTGGATAATACAAGAATTATGATACATACATACATACATATATACATATGTTGGGAGTGGGCAAGCATCCCTCGTGGGGATTCACGATATGGTTTAGTAGCCTCTTGTGGATTCTATAAGTCTAGTGATTGTATCAGGCATTAACAGATTGATCTTTTGGTGCAATGACAACCCTATCTTCTAACAAGTGGTATCACATCTTGGTCACAAGTTGGAATCACGTAGGCCGTGGTGAGTGACGATAGGAGGGAGATTGTTGGCAGTGGGCTAGCATCCATCATGGGGATTCACGACATTGTTTAATAGCCTCTTCTAGATTCTATAAGACTAGTGGTTGCATCGGGCATTGACAAGTAGATCTTTTGGTGCAATGACAATCCTAGCTTGTAACAGCATACATACATACATACATACATACATACATACATACATACATACATATATGCATACATGTATACATATATATATACATACATAAACATACATATACATACATACATAAACATACATATACATACATATATATACATATATATACATACATATATATGTATATTTATATAGATGTATATGTATAAATATGTATATGTATATGTATACACACACATAGAGAGATAGGTATGAATATATATATATATATACACACATACATACATACATACATACATACATACATATATATACATATACATATATATACATATATATATATACATGTATATTTATATAGATGTATATGTATATGTATATGTATATACATATGTATATATATGTATATATATGTATATATGTATGCATATATATATATATGTATATATATGTATATATGTGTATATATGTATGTATATATATATATGTATATATATGTATATATGTATGTATATATATATGTATATATATATATATATGTGTGTATATATATACATACATATATACATATAAATATATATTTACATATACATAGACATACATACATACATACATATATGTGTGTGTGTGTGTATGCATGTGCACGCATGTACATATATACATATATCTACACACACACACACACATACACACACACACACACACACACACACACACACACACACATATATATATATATTTACTGTATAATAAAATAAATAATTAATTTCTTTAAACTTTCATCCAATTTGTCATCCCATTATGGAGGGGAGATTTGGGCATATAAGGAAAACCAGTAGCCAAATGGTCCATTCAAGTTAAGCTAGGAGGTCAAATGACAAATGTACTTTCAAGTCCTTGAACTTAATGGATAGGCTCAAGGCACCTTATATGATCTCTCGTGGGCTCCATAGCATGGATGAGTCATTGGGTAAATCGTCAAAGAAAACTCACATGTATTTATAATTATTAGGATTATGATTAGAATTGTCTTTATAACTTGTTGGACTATATGTGTATCTTTTGATAACAAATCTGATTGCAAGTTATAAATCAAGACACTAAGTTGACAAATCTCTATTTCCAACACAATCCAAACACTAGTTCAGAATTCTAGGGACAACCAAGTAGATTCCTAATAGAAATTAGTGATTCTCTTGATAGCAACAAAATAGTTGAAGATGACCAAAAAGAGGGCACAATAAAGTACATCAACCATTGGAGGCTCAAAAAGGTGACCTTAATATCCCTAAGAGAGAAAAGGTAGGGTTAATTTTCAGTTCTAATGGAGGGGAGATAAAGTGAGAGAATGAGAAATGTTCTCCCCATATATACAAGGAGGACACACAACCTCAACTTTATAATTTAACCATATGTCTAACGTTGGGTATTTTATAGATTTGGGATCTTAAAAAACACTATATATCTAATAAGGCTTCGAAACATTTTTTTAGTGTTGTGTATCAATATAGATGTAAAGGCTCTTTTATCAAAAGGGCCGCTCTTGAGAGGAAGCTTGAGCTAAGGGTAGAAATTTAGAACTAGAGTCCTTGTAGTTTTGTCAGGGGGGACACAAATTTTTAGATCGACCTCTCTGTGATCATTCCAGTCTAAGCGTATTGTTTTATAAAAATGAAAAATGCACGACAAGATTGTTTCCCGCAACGAATTAGTAATTGTGTCAAGTAATAATTCATCAAAGATGCAACTATTGCGGACAACAGATAATGAATCCACAATCACTTCCATGTGATTTTACTGCCTTAAATTCAACATAGTTCACTCTTACCCTTACGTTATTTACTCCTTAACACCCTATTGAATTTTTATTTTTTTTAGGTCTTTCCCTACATAACAAATCCATTATTTCAATGACTGAAATTTCCTACATTAGCCATTGTTGACCACCCTATACTAAACACCTTTTCCCTCTCAATGTCATTTTCCCTAATTCATTTTTAATTTATAATATTGCACTCATCATTGACCAGCTTACACTTGGAAATGCATATTAAAAAGTGATTTTTTTTTATAGATTGGCTAGAACCTTTGAATATATTGCTGATATTAGAAAGCTAGATAAGTCAAGCACATGTATAGTCAAACTGAGACAATAGTGAGAGACAAAAAATATATAAATAAATAGCTTAATGCATTAACTTAATGAAGTATTTAACTTAATAAGATGTACCTTCCAATGTTTAATTTTATAGCTTACTAGATAGCTCGGAACAAGGTCAAAATAGGTGCAAACACCTCTAAAATTAGTTTATCCCAATAACATGTTATTGGGATAAACTAATTTAAAGGTATTTGCACATATTTCAACAAGTTATTGGACTAAACTACTTTTTATGATGTTTGAACCTATTTCAACCTTCTTTTCTACTATCTACTAAGCTATGAAATTAAACATTGCAAGGTAGATGTGGTTTCCTTATCTTTATAAATTCCTCCATCTTGATGATGGATGATGGAGTATAATTTAAAATATTGATGTGAAAAATCTCTCACACAATTGAAATACAAATTGTCATATATAGTGAGATCTCTCTTAGAAACAACAAAATAGTGCAGGGTTGTGTTTCAATTAATCCCCCATGGTGTGTTCAACAATTTGTATCAGAGTAAAAATTAGAGAGCGATGTGGGACCAGGAGAAGGGAGCGACTTTGAATTTTAAATTAGGACTAGGCAGGAAACGCTGCAATGGACATGCAAACCAGGGGGAGGGCGGAAAGGATGGATCTTGGGACTTCCTGATTCCTCTAAGCCAAATGGAAAGGATCCGGTGGATGGGAACCCAAAAGTTGGTGACAAGCCTCTCGATCCTGATAGGGGGAATGGAGAATCACGTGCTAGACACAACCCAAGGAAGGGACTTGTTTGTAGGGACAATGGTCAATCGTAGATATCTCTATTCGTTGTCAAACCGAGTGGAAAGTCCTCGCTCCCCCCAGTTCATAATATCTCAGAACTAGAAAAGGGTAGATCTGCTATTGTAGTTCCAGACCCAGTGATTGAGCATAATATTAGCCTTATGGCAATGACTCAGGTTGGAAAACTTTTGGACCCGACGCTAAATATTGATGTTGCCAGTACATTTGCTAAACATAAATGGACACATAAAGGTCAAGTGGAGATCACGACTATGTCCAAAGGTGTGTTATTGATGGCATTTTCATGTGAGGAAGACATGTCAAGGGTTCTTTGTGATGGTCCTTGGTTGATTGGAAAATCTATGCTTGCACAAAGTGGTCACCTAAGATGGACCTAAATGAATTCTTTTTTGTACAAGCTCCTGTTTGGGTCAGATTGTCGGGCCTTCCTCTAGAGTTATGGGTTGAAGATGTTTTTAAAGGAACTGCTAGTTCCTTTGGGGAACTCTTATATATGGATCCTATCAAAACAGCTAGAAGAAGACTTACCTTTGCAAGGATTTGTATGGGAGTTATGCAAGGCACGAATATGCCATTATCTATCAAGATTAACTCTAGATTAGAGAAGTGGATCCAACCTATAGAATATGAAAGTGTCCCAAAATTGGGGCATACTTCTATAAAATTCCCTCTACAGGCCGTCAAAGAGAAAGAGAAGAAAGATAAGACAACTTAATGGAGAGCCAAAAAACCTTCTAACCAACCGGAGATTGCTGAAAAAGAAAAAATGGCAGAAGAACCCCAGAGTGTTATCATCGTTGATACCTCTAAGAAACATGGGAAAACTAACATGGAAAAACTAGAAAACCAGATGGTTGAAGAAGGGAAAGAGGATCAAATAGGAAAATACGAGTGAGAATGATAAAACCCCAATCAGGAGGAACAATGAAGTGATAACCTGGAAGATGGAGCAATACTGGCGGTGTTGCAGACCAAGGAGGTGGCAAATTTGAATTGCATTATGGAAAAAACTAACAGAGATGGCCCTTGATCCAGCTATGAGGAAGCTTAGAGGTGTTTTGATCCTTGGAGGGATCTCATTGTCAGAATCAAAACAATCGATGGATATGGTGAAATCTATCTTTCAACAGTCCTCAATGATCTCATAGCTTAATATAAGTGCTAAGTGGGTTGAGGATAATGATGTCAAGCAGAAGACAATCACCCAACACATCCAAGAGGAAGATATCCAGAATAACAAAGTTGTGGAACGAAAAAATTTTGGAAAAAAGGGGTCGACATCCACCCCTCAAGCTACTCCAGTCAAGACAAGAAATTAGACTAAAGCTGATACAAGTTTTATCCCCTCTCCTCCAGGAAGAAAATGAGCAAGCCATATCAGAGATCAAGAGGCAAGTAAGAATATAGTGTATGGTAGTTAGATTACCATCCTTGAGGTATGTTCCCTAAAAAGAAAATGAAAATTGTTTCATGGAATATATGTAGATTGAATAGTCCACATTAATAGGATGTTATTAAAAATAGACTGAGAGAGAATTAACTGGACATTGTTCTTATCCGAGAAACTAAAATGACTAAAGAGAAAGTTGAGAAGATTAAGCTTTTTAAGGATGGGGGATTTTTAGGAGGTAGCTCAGATGGTTCTTTTGGGGGCATTGCCATTTTCTGGAATCTAAGGCATGTTACCGAGGTGCCTATAAAGTAGGATAACAACTTGGCCTTTGTTAGGTTTCATCACTTAGGGGATGGTACCTCTTGGCTCCTGACTAATATTTATGCCCCTAATAATAGACTTGGTAGATGTAAATTTTGGAAGAAGCTGAAGGCCATTTGGTCTCTTTTTAATGATGAAACATGGATGGTCATGGGGGACTTCAACACCCCTCTCCTTGATAATGAGAAGTTTGGGGGTGTCCCCTCTCAGTTAGAAAGTAGAATGGATCTGTTGAACTTTATTAATAACCAGGGTCTGCATGATATTGATCTCCAAGGTGACAATTTTACCTAGACCAGCCGAAGGGCGAGGGAATATCTTATTCAAGTCAGACTTGACATGGCCCTTATCTCTAATGACTGGTTTAACCATTATCTGTGTTCCCTATCGGCTATTTCTCAGATTGGTTCTGACCACTTTCCTGTGGTTTTTATGGAAGAGAATATAAGTGTTAAAATAACCTTCCCATTTAGATTTGAAAGGATGTGGCTAGACCATCCTAACCTTAAGAAGGCCATTGAGAAGTGGTGTTCTATTGATTTTCTTGTTGATAGCCTCTAATGCTTGGTGATTTTCTTGTTGTTCTTTCTTTAGATCATCAGTCAGGGTTCCAATAGGTGTAATATAATTAGTTTCTATATTATCCCAATACTCACTACCAAGACTCTTAATGTAAATATTCATTATGTCACTCCATATTTTATAGTTATCTTTGTTGAACTTCAAAACTTCTTTTTTCATCATGTTCTACAAGATCTTTTCCTCAAGCTGTTAGACTTTTAGATTAAAGAAGACCTGAGATGCTCTGATACCTAAATACTAAAAAACTGATACAAATTTCACAAACAAAGTAGTTGCACCTAAACTGAAATACACCTACATCGTGTTCCTAAGTGTAATATGGACCCCATAAGAATAGCGGAATCAAGAATGTTGGTAGTGCACCAGCATGAACAATACCTACTCTAAACATTCACATAGCGTAGGACATTGTCAAATATCGAATTGTAACTTTATCCCTGACAAAAGATTGGAAACTCATTGCAAACTTCATACCAATGTTTATCTTCACCCACTCTCTCTCATTTACATTTATTAATTATTCTCCCAATATGGTAATGGCAGGTTGAGTGCAATCTTAGCATCTCAACAAAATCATGGCCATCTTGTGTTAAGTCACTTCTCATTCAAACGCCATATATATTTTGGTATTTTGAAGCTTTATAACTGCCATGCCCAACACTTGGGAATGAAACACTGAGCATATATCAGAATGTAGGTATTTCATTTATAAAAAAGAAAGATCCCAAAGTCAGTCATGGAGAGGAAGAGAAGATTTTAGGATAGCAATCAAGCTATGAAAGAATAAAGTCAGATATGGAAAAGACGGATTTTGATCATAATGATGTGATAAGAAAGAAAGCAAAGTGTAAGACGGAATAGCATAGAGTTCCTTCTTTAGGCAATTATATTTCAAGATTGAGAACAAAACGGCATTCATCAAAGTTTGTGCTTCAGAAAAATTCTCTTCTTGCTTTGGAAAATCAAATCAGATGGCATTATATAAGATCTCGTAGACGGGCTTGTGTAATCAAGACGCCAACAAAGTCCAAGACATACTTGACCTCGCCAGTCCCAACTGGTAATATTTATAGAGAAAAGTTCTCAAATTGAACTATATATTTTTAAGTCATACAGATTTCAGTTTCCTTGCTTTTTCTTGGTTAGAAATAATAATCTTAATAGCAGTTGCCATCGGTAATTCAATTTCCTGCTCAAGTTTCCTTTCTAATATTTAAATTATGTTGCAAGACTGAGAAAAATTACAAGTTGAAGTTGAATACTAGCAATGTTATTTTCTAAATATGAATTTACTGGTAACTGGTTCTCAATATCTCTTGAAAATGCTTTTCTATGGTTGAACGTATAATTGTTCTAAGGAAATCTATGTTCCAAACACGGTAACATAGAATGACAGAAAGATTTTCCTTGCAAAATCGAAGAACTCGTGGTGATTTTACAATAGCAAGTAGCAAAACTCTTTGGTCACTGCTAACAAAGTGCGTTAATGGAGACAGGCAAGGCAGATTGGGGTTTTGTGTAATGAATAGAAAACAAATAATGGAGGAGATGACGTGCTTGATTGGCGATTAGAGTCTGTCAAATGAGAAATCGTTTCATTTGAGTGCCGAAATTCAAGAGGCTGAGGATGATAGATGTTTCCAAGTTTGTAGCAGCCACAGATGTAATATTTGTAGAAGAAAAGTGCATAAGTACTACTTGAATGCTCTTACACTTTCCTAGCTCTTGTAGATTCGTAGACAACCTTTACAAATCCTTTTTCGGTAATCTCCATTGTTTAACTGGTTCAAAAGCATACATGAGCTAACTTGGGTTAAGTTTTTTTTTCACAAATTTGACTTGAGGTAATGAATAGATGTGATGAGAATTAGGATGATCTTGGGGATTTATGTAGGTGAAATTAGTTGAGGTTTAGGTTATATAAAAAATATTATATTGAAGCATGTCATTTTTATAGTAGTCATTGAACTGAGGATCAATTTTTATCATTATATTTTTATTTTTCTTTGAGTTAAGATCAATCTCAAGAACCCACAAAACTTAACTAGGTGATTCATGCAAATAATTATCTTTGATATAGGTTCTAAAAAAGGTAAATGCAATGTTGGTCTCTTTTTTGTAGGAATCAAATAATACTACACTAAATATATGCATTTGTATTAAAGTGTAAAATAGTCTCTATATAATCTCCCTTTATAATCACAAAGCTTATCTTGACTAAGGATCTACACCTAATAATACTAAGGAATATATATTTTTACCAAGGTAGACATTTCCTTATAGATAGTGGGTATTTATATTGGAATTAGCACATTAATTGTACACATTCAATAGACTAGATCAATACTTTACCCTCAATTAGTAAACTAAACAATCGTACATATCCTCTAAGGGGAAGGGAAAAATGATACAGGTTATCTCCCACTCTCATCTTCAACCTCTTTACATAGTTATCTATAGTTCTTTCTTAGAAATAACTATGTCAAGATGTATTAGTGTTTGTAATTCTTAGAAGAAATTGTGTTTATCTCACTTAAAAGTAGTTTGGGATTCATATTAGTTGTTTATTTATATTAGTTGAAGAGGTATAGGAAAATAAATGGTATTACACCCCATGGGACTATTTTAGACAATACTTCAATTTATTCAACTAATAAAAACTTTTCTTTACCTTTCTAAGTGTAATGATTTATAAGGGACATAAAACACTATTCCTCTAAGTAATTATGCATGAAATCTATATCCACATCCATATGATCAAACTCAATGTTAAACATAATAGCATAAGATAGTGATAATCCTATAGGTATTAGATTAACATGAGAAAACATCTCATCAAAAATAATAAAATTAGGTGGGATATACCGTTATGATTTCCTTTGTTGGATGAACCTCCTTAAAAGGTAAGGTGGGTGTTATTTTTCCTCTTAACATAAAACATCTTTTAGCACCATCCTCCTTATCTAGTAAATCATGAACCTCTAGTTCTTCCTCTAGTGTAGCTTTCTTTTCCTTTAGATGTAACTACATAATTGTTTTCAGATCATTCTTTGGTTTCTCAATACTGGAACTAAACCTAACCACCCTTAACATTACATGCTTACTATACATGATTTTCCTTGTTATAGGATTTCAATGCCTGTATATTTTCACACCTTCATTATAGTTATTGAAAATACACTTAATAAATTTGTAATCCAACTTTACCTTTTTTTCTTGAGCATATAAAAATACTTGATAATACAAAGAAATGATATGTTAAAGCAAGGATTCTTTCCTTATCCAAACTAACTATGGAGTTTTATCGAAAGGGGAGAATATAGGAGATCTAATCACTATATAACTTTCAATGTTATCTTCTTTTACTTAAATAATTATCTAATTTAGCACCATTTAGTATACCCTTATCCCACTTAATTCTATTAAAAAGTCCTACTTTTTCATTATAGATAATATGTGAAAAGGGCCCCACACCAAAAGTTAACATAAATAAAACATAGATGTTCAAATATAAAACTATATGCTACACTAATGAAGCCTCAAAATTATTAAAGAAATATAGAATAGCTAGAGAGAGAAAAAAATAGCTAGACAGGAAAACCATTTTGAGAAAAAAACCTAGCCCCCAAATCATGAACTATTATATTATTAGTAAACTTTGTTACAGTATAATTAGGCTCAATACTTCATATGAGATCATATAGTTATATAATTATAGAGATATTTCAATAGCATTTAATAATACATGCGGTCATATTATTAATTCTCACACCCCATCTTCAACATATAGAAAATAACAACACCATAAACTAGAAGTATTATTTAAATACATCTATTGGAAAACATTGACAAAATTAAGCACTCCAATTATGCATAAAATTTAATTCCCAATTTCATGATAAGTTAACTAAAAGCCAAATAGAAAATAATGTTGCCAACTTTTGTGCTCTATTTGGACTTATCCTTGTTTTTTGAAAATATGCTCCTTTATTTTCTCCTCTTTTATGCTCAACTCTTCTTAAAATTAATTTTCTATAACAATATTACACACCTTAGAAAATCATCATAGTTGCATTTAGCAAGTTTCATGATACTACTAGATACTTGAAAATCATTGTATTCAAATTATAGTTGACATATAGTGCCACTCCAAGCAAGATGCCTCATCAGTCATCTATGTGCCTATAATAGAAAAACAATTAATTAAATTTAACTTAAAACATTAGGATAGAATAGAGTATGACACCTATCCCAACATTTACCATGATTTTAACTTGCATGGAACTACTATAAAGATGCATGTCAAAGTATACCAAATAGCCAATATGAAAAAATATTTCGACACCCATAAAGAGGATATCGATAATGATATAAAATTTCATACTCTACTTGCAATGATTTATCTGGATTTTTGGCCATTCACTGGGAGCCGCCATTGCAATAGCAGCTGCAAGAAAAATGGGGAAAGAGGAGGGCAATAAAATGGAGGCACATCTCTTAAATCCTCCCTTCCTGAGATAAAATTCTTTGAGATGGTCGGAAGAACTTTATCAGTTGTGCGTGATGGGCCGACTTCTCTTCATCTTCCTCTTTCGGATGGAGTTTACAAGAAGATAAAAGGTGCATGCAAGTGGGTGGCAGTGAGTTCGGGATTGAAAGATGGCACCATTTTGCTTGGCCTATATGGTGATTTCATTGCGGTTAGCAGTTGGGTTCTCGACATATATGTGAATAGGAATGATCCTATTTGGTGCTCTTATATCCACTATTTTGAGGTTTTGCAGGGTATATATAACCATAAAAGAGAGCCTCTTCATGAGCGCATGAAGTTCCTCTTCTATTATGAAGTTGTGAAAAAGAGAACACTCTGGCACTTGCTTCCCTCTTCTATGATGTTTGTGAGAGAAACAAGTGATCATAATCTTTCTCAGTGGTGGTCAGGTAGCCTTGAACTTGAAGGCAAGAAATATATCCCTCCAACTGAAGTCACTCAATGGAAGCCCGATACTGAAAACCAATGCAACCCTTCCAACTAGGGCCAAACTATAATAATATGTTTAGTATTCTAAATAAATGCGTTGCATATTTGTGGCTAATAATGGTCTACTATTGTAGCAGTAGATAGGCAAATAGGTCTGACTAGTCAGATTTAGTTAGAATACGGGATTGCATGGTTTCTCGGTTGTAAGCCTCGAGAAAGATTGGAGGTTTTCTTGTCAGTTCTTTCCTACCCCGCACGAACGGTCTCATGTAAATTCTATTTTATAAATAATAAAATTTTTGGCTTCAGTCGTTTATGGACCAAAAAAAATAATAATGGTCTACTATTGTAGAGTTAATACTTATATAATTTAATGCTATATAATATTCTATATTATATATTATGATATAATATTGTTCGTTTATATTTTTTATTTTTTCATATCTCCATTCTATAATGATAATAGATCATAAAATTATGGTTTTAATAAGAGATCTTTTTTTGATGTTCATTAAGTATGGAATAGAATAGATAATGTATGTTAAAGTTAATAATTTTGATTTTTCAAGTGAGATTAGGTAGATGCTTTGTCATAGATTTTTTAAAAGGTTAATTAAAGTAATTAAAATCTAGATCTTCAATTTAAACTCTCAATCCTATGTTATTATTCCATAGTCCCACCCTCCACCTAGGAAATGTGAAGTACAAAATTGTTTGATGAACTTTTACAGCTTTATCCAATAGAATTGAAGTAAAAATTGAAGACTTTGATCAAGTGATTTCCCATACATATATTTTTTACCTATGAAAATATTGATTTGTCATGAGAAGTTTTGACTCACCCTAGCATAAATCATAGGTTATTTTCTTTCATATATATAGTGAATTTTTTTTTTATATATTTGAATATATAATAACAAGTACACAATACTTGGAAAACTATATAGTCATCTTTACAAGTTCAATTTAGTTTTCTTTTAAATTTATCTTAATAATGAAATTTAGTTTATAACTTGGGCTAAATGAGAAGAGATGACTAGGTCTTCAACTAAATGTGTTGTAGTTTTATGGCTACTAAAGATGTACAATGTGTAGAGTAGATACTTATTTAATACGATATTGAATTACATATTATGATCTTGTAGTGTTTGGATAGTATTTGATTTTTTCATCTATAGAATGTTCATAGAATGTGATTATAAATCTTAATTGTAGTTTTCTATCGACTAGAGTATATCTTGACTATTAATAATTATGGTTTATAGGTCAGCTAAGGGACCTGATGATTTAATAAAATTGCTACAAATGGACTTGTATTTTCCTTAAGATCTTTTCTAAATGTTCATCAAACTCTCCAATTTGTAAACTTTATTTTCTTTCATAATTAGTTAAAATTATTTTAATATATTTTAATATGTAATAAAATATGTTCAAAATATTTGGAAAAGTATATAGAGATATTTATAATTTGAATACTATCAATTTCAGTTTTGAGCTTGAATTATAAATGTTCACTATTTGATTTTCAATGATTCTTGAAAATATTATTTTATTGTTGGATATCCAATTGTTATAATGAATTGTGTTATATGACACAACTTAAACTTTGTCCATATTTAAATATAAATTTCTTTAGTTATAAACATTATATACAACTTTATTTATTTTCCATGAGTTCGTTTGAGACTAATAGGCTTATCTTATAATACATTCTTATTTTAATATATTTTATATCTTTTGTTAAAAAAAAAATTGCTTCTATTTAGGATTTTTTAATCTAAAAGTGCTTATTGTTCTTAGTAAAAATATTTCTATATTATATTTTGAGTTATGTTACAGTGATGGAAATAATTCAAATGTGTAATGGTTAAATGATTGGTGAGATTCCAACTCCAAGTGACATATCATTGCTTGTCGTGATGACCGTGGAAAGTGATTACAATCGTAAATTATTATTTTCTAGGAGAATTTGTCATTTTAATTTTAGTTTTGTCTTCTTATATTTTCTTGGATCATTTGATTACTTCTCTTCTATGATGATCATAGAAAGATTTCTAAGAGATTTTTACTGATTTTTATTAACAAAGGAATAATGTGGATGCATGCTATCAAGTTTGTACAATTATGGTTTTATGGGTTAAGTGCATGGGAAAATGAAGTGTTTAAATGAAATTGTCCTACACTTTATGAAGGTGAATATAAATAAAATTTTGGTCTGGTAAATATAGTTTTGTTGGGATTAAGGTGTCTCAACTATTGTAAGTCCTAACATTGTTTTTTTAATATTTTTTTATTATTTTAATCTATTAATTGCCTACAAATGTCTAGCCAACTAGCGAGACCCACAAGTGGAATCCTACATGATGATGATTGTATGACACATATCTTGCACATGTGGAGGTTGGCATGCCACTTTGAGGATCTTAACAAGTGTCATGAGATGACAACCTATTGCGGGTTATGTGACAAAATGAACAAGTGACAAGAGGTGCCTTTTGCTTGGAGAAGGTGGGTGCCCAAGTTTGGTCATGAGAAGTAGTAAGAGAATAAGCAAGTATTCTAGTCATTTATGGTGAATTTTCTTAAAATTGTAAGTGTTGTAATTTTTGGGTGCCCAACATAAGAGGTTTTTAAGGGGAGTCATTTGGAGATGTTCATGTGTCATCTCCATGCTTTTTGATGGCCAAAATAGAGGACCAAATTTTTTGCTTGATTCCATCATTTAACTTCATCTAGAAGCTTCCTCTTGAGTGGTATTTTTCTATATTAGGTAGCCTTGGATATTTATTAGTTATGTTATGTTTGTTGGTGAAGTGTTATGATATCAAAATTGATGCAGTGTGTGTTGGATTGATTGTTGAGGAATCCTGTTGAATAAGAAGTTTATAGCTAATGTGTTGTAACTATTGTTTCAGTAATAAAAAAGTACTTTCGTTTGGAGTTTGGGGTTTTTCTTTTAAAAGGGTTTTGGCCATAATATATCTTTTGTTATATGGTATAATCTTTATGCTTGTTATTTATGACCTTGTAAATGTGTTTCTTTTTTTGTAAGAATTTAGATTTGTAAAGAAAATTTTGTACTAACTCTGCCAACTCGATTAGCTTTAGGATTTGTTTTCCACACCTTAACTTCCTTTTAGTTCATATTAGAGCCTAGCCATTTTTGGTTTCATTATTCGTTAGAAGGTTCTTTTATACTCATCTTTGTTTAAGTGGGATCTTTTGTAGAGTATTTTCAAAATCTTGTTGCAAGAATAAGATGACAAGGTCATTCATAAAATATGATACAAAGAAGTTTAATGGCAACAACTTCAAAATTTGAAAGTTGAAAATGGAGGATATGCTAATGTATCAAGATTTATGGGCTACAATATCTAGAACAAAACCTTAGAACATAGCACAGGTGGTTTGGGATATGATGGATCCAAAAGCTAAGGGTTTTATAAGGCTCTATTTAGTAAATTTTGTTTTGTTGAATTTCCATCAATAGAAGCCTATGAAAGGTCTTTGGAAGAAGCTTGGAGATGTTTCTTGGGCTAAATCCCTAGTAAAAAAGACTTTTATGAGAGAGAAAATGTATTCTCTGGAGATGAAAGATGGAGGATTCCCTTCTAATTATCTCAATGCAGTCAATATGATTGTTTCTTAGTTGGGTTTTTCTGGTAAAAAGATCAAGGAGGATGATCGTTGCATGCTTTTGTTATGTTCTTTTCCTGACTCATGGGACCACCTTTTTATGGCTATTTATAGTACAACCACTAAGTTCAATATGGATGAGGTGGTAGGATTGATACTTTTCGAAGAGATGTGGAGGAAGAATTCTAAGTTAGCTAAGGAGGCTCCCATTGTTCATGGTAGATCAAAAGAGAAAGACAGGAAGAAGGACAAGAAAGATAAAAGAGGCATATCTAAATCCCATGGGACATCCACGTCTCTTGGAAAGTCCAAGGAAAAATGTTGGAATCGCAGTAAAACTTGTCACTTCCAAATATAATGTAATGAGGATAAAAAGAATTAGAATATGAAACCCATTGATTTAGATTAAAAGAAATTTTCTCAAGAAGATGGTGAAGTATGTATCCCAACCTTGGCTACACATGCATCAGAAGATGTGTGGTTGATAGATTCAAGTGCATCTTTTCTCATAACCCGACATAGGGGTTGGTTTTTAAAGTATGAAGAATATGAAGGTGAGAAGGTCTATCTTAGTGATGATTCTCATCTAAAAGTTTATAGTTGTGGAAGAGTCAATACTATATTCCCTAATGGTAAAGTGAAGTGGATCGTTGGTGTAATGCATATCCTGGGTTTGTCATGAAATATACTCTTTATAAGTGAGTTGAGTTATGTTAGTGTGTGGGTTGTTTTCTCACAAGGTGGATGCAAGATGACTAGAGGCTCTATAGTTCTTGCTAAGGGTGTTTGGATATGCACCTTGTATAAGCTAGATGCATGCACTATACAATGAAATAGTGCTTCTATGGAGTCCAAGAAGAGGGCTGTAGATTATTCATCCTCACCATAAGATTGATATGTGAAGAGGACTATTCTTTCTACATCTGATGTTTATTTTTTCTAGGTTCCTGAGGGTGCCAATCCTTTGGAGATGAAAATCCCAATGCAGAAGAAAATTTTATGGCACCAAAGACTTGGCCATATTGGTAAGAAGGGTCTCAAAACCCTAAAAAAAAAATGCTTCATAGAGGGGCTCGATGATTGTAATCTTGAGATTTATTTTTGCAAACACTACATTTTTGGTAAACAAAATCATGTTTAGTTTTACTCTAATTATCACAAATCATCTAAGTTGTTTTCGATTGAGTAAAAAGTGGGTTTTGAAGGGGCCCTGAAACCCTTTTACAGAAAGATAATCAAAGAATAGGGCATTAAAGACCAGCTAGAAAGATCAAAACACAAAAAAGAAACAACTCGCAAATCCATAAAGCCAGCAAGGAGCCAAAAGAGGAAGAGGGAAAACACAAAGAAAACTCAGGGACAACCACAAGCAACAGACCTTAGAAAATGTTTATGATAAGCTCCGCTGCTTCTTGCTCCTGCAGGACCATAGAGGCGGCAACACTCTTCAAATCCTCCGGCTCCTTGGCATGCTAGGTCATCTTCCTAGCAGTAGCATGAGATCTTTTGCCATGACTAGTAGTCCCCTATTCAAGAGTCAACACCTTATCCTCGGTAGTATCAATAGTCTTCTTTTCCTATTGGACCTATTCTAATTTGCTGCTCATCATACTGAAGCTATCGGATTTTCTTAACGGTGTTCTCATGATTAAGAACCCACTTCTCCAGATCATTAAATCTATCCTCCACAGTCTTAAATTCAGAGCCATATGCTCCAGAGATAGCCTCTGCATCACTGATGGCTTCAGTCAATTCATTTAGGTAGTTAGGTAGGGTACTAAGCTTACCTGTTCTAATAGCTTTTAGGCTATTCACTTTCCTAGATGAATCCTCCAACTTATTCTTGAAACTATTGATCTCTGAATAGATCCAATCAATAACCTTGCAGAACTCCATAATCCAATGCTTCATAGTATTCAACATGGTTTAAGAGGAGTTTATGCAATCAATGTTGATCTCAGGGGCAGAATTATCTAGGGTCTCCACATTAACATATGTAGTATTGGGAGGCAAAGTATCACCTTCCCTCACCGTGTTCCTATCTTCATCCAGATCATCTGTTGATTTACTAGGATCCTAAGGATTGTGTTGAACATTAAGAGAATCATTCCCTTTATTTGGGGTGATTTGGGAGATGGCAGGGCTCCGCTTATTTTTTTTCTTTGGCAGAGGGGTAATATAATCACTATCAGTCTCCATCCCCTCATCATCCTATTCGTCATCTTCAAGCCAGTTGTCCTCCTCCTAAACCTTCTTTTTCCTTTAACCCATTTTCTAGCTTCCTTATTTCCGGACCCAAAAGCCAAATATTTGTCCTTTTTCTTACTATAACCGTTAGCAGGGGTAATCCTGTCAACATCATCTTCCCACTTACTATCAAACCTCTTGTCTTCACTATCATCTGAGTTCTTAGACTCATCATCCAAATCTGAAATCTCGGTGATAGAATGCTGCACAAAGGAAGCCTTGACATGGTTGTATAAAATCAACATTAACCCTTCATGCATGGGAGGGTTACTATCCGGGTTAGCCCTAAAATCCTTAATGTTATTGTTAAGGGAGCTAAACAAATAGAAGGGAATAGACACCAAAATTTTATGGCGAAAATGATTCAGAATCACTTGGTTTTCTCAAACTCCTCCTTTGGGAATCACTAATCAAATAGAAGGGAATAGACACCAAATTTCACCAACTTGGTTTTCTCAAACTCCTCCTTCAGGAATCACTTGATAGAAAGTTTAGTGAGCTTCTTATCTTTGTAAAACTTTCTTCCACGATCATCCCTTCATCAATTTCAATCTTTCTTCTTCCTATGGTAATTTTTCCATCTTTCCAATTCTTTTTGAACATTCTGGTCAGTGTAGGGTTTTTCCCTACAATTCTCTCCATATACCCTATCATCTTAGCCATTTCCATAATAGCCCAGGCCTTTGGCTTGTCTTTCCATTCATCATGGGAGAGCGGCTCAATTTGTTTCCTATTACCTCCCATGGCATCTACAAACAAATACTTCTTATCCTTCACAATGCAAAATAGAGAAAAAACAAAGATCAAAGTGTAGAGCCGGAAGGTCTTCACAATAAAAATGGGCACCCACAAAACATGCGGAGTCTTGTGCACAATAAATGATAGCTTAATTTTGAGCACCTCTCTTTTCGATTCATTATGTTCTTTTTCATTTATAAGTGCATTGTCATAATTACTTATCACTCCCTCATAATCGTGCACTATATCATAAACGAGGAGTGCATGCACCTTGTCGGGAACATCTAGCTCATAGTGTGATCAACATCGATGGCCATGTTGGCAGTTCAATCAGCAATAGTGTTGGTCTCTCTGTAATTGTGAGACACAACACATAGCTTGAAAGAGTTGATTATCTCCTTAGCTTGAGATATGATATTTTGTTATGGTCCATGAAGGGGAGGATCGACCTTTTAGACTTTAGTAAATCCCATCGATTTAACTAGGGAAAGAGTTTGGTAAGCAGCCATGGCCTCGGTTAAGTGGTTAGTCTATGATCCCATTGGGAGTTCCACTACCGCAATACAATAGCCAACCTAATTTTTTATCACTCCCCCATACCCAGCTGGCCTCGGGTTTACCTTGGTTGCCCCATGAAAATTAGCTTTGATCCAACCGGTAGGAGGAAAGGACCACTTACTACTTTTTCTCTTGTTTTTGTTGTCACCTCTGTATTTGGAAGCAAAAAAATTCCAGTTTTTTAAGAGGTCAGAATCATCCTTGCTTTTGAAAAGAAGAAGCTTACCATTAGCTTTTAAATTTTCCACAATGGCCCACTTGATTTTGGTAGACACAACTTTAGGAGAGGAGTAGGAGTTTCTAAAAATGTTGTTGTTCCTTTCTTTCCAGATTCCCAAAACTACATGAGGCAGGTCGAGGTCCCATAAGAATTTGATAGATTTTTTCAAGGAATGGCATCCCCAGATAGTGAAATACTCTTGAATAGACGCAAGAAAGACCAAATTTAGGTTCCAAAGCTGCAAAATCTATGACCAAATAGAAAAGGAGAAGGGACAATGGATAGCTAAATGGTCAACATTCTCTTCCTCATTTTGGCAGAGGTAGCACCTATTAGGAAGATGGAAGCCTATTTTGCAAAGATTATCAGTGGTGAGGATTTTATTTTGGAGAAGGATCCAAAAAATTATATTGATCTTGGGAGTGACATCACTAGTCCAGGATTTAGAATAGCAAGGGGAAGGATCAAGAGATTGGGACAACAAAAAAACATCAGATCCCACCGAATAATTTCTAGAGGAGGTTCCCACCCAAATGATTTTATCTTAAAGAAGACGGTTAATCAAGACAGAATTAAGTAGAACCATAACAGGGTTGAGGGATGGGTCTACGGAACTCAACTTGACCTAGTGGTTATAAATAGAACCCTATTAAAGGTCTTTGGAAGAAGCTTGGAGATGTTTCTTGGGCTAAATCCCTCGTAAACAAGACTTTTATGAGAGATAATATGTATTCTCTGGAGATGAAAGATGGAGGATTCCATTCTAATTATCTCAATGCAGTCAATATAAATGTTTCTTAGTTGGGTTTTGCTGGTGAAAAGATCAACAAGGAGGATCGTTGCATGCTTTTGTTATGTTCTTTTCCTGACTCATGGGACCACTTTTTGAAGAGATGTGGAGGAAGAATTATAAGTTAGCTAAGGAGGCTCCCATTGTTCATGGTAGATCAAAAGAGAAAGACAGGAAGAAGGACAAGAAAGATAAAAGAGGCATATCTAAATCCCATGGGACATCCAAGTCTCTTGGAAAGTCCAAGGCAAAATGTTGGAATCGTAGTAAAACTTTCCACTTCCAAAAATAATGTAACGAGGAGAAAAAAAAAAAGAATATGAAACCCATTGATTTAGATTTAAACAAATTCTCTCAAGAAGATGGTGAAGTATTTATCCCAACCTTGGCTACACATGCATCAGAAGATGTGTGGTTGATAGATTCAAGTGCATCTTTTCCCATAACCTGACATATAGGTTGGTTTTTAAAGTATGAAGAATATGATGGTGAGAAGGTCTATCTTAGTGATGATTCTCATCTAAAAGTTGTTGGTTGTGGAAGAGTCAAGATTATACTCCCTAATGGAAAAGCGAAGGGGATCGATGGTGTAATGCATATCTTGGGTTTGTCATGAAATATAGTCTTTATAAGTGAGTTGAGCTATGTTAGTGTGCGGGTTGTTTTCTCACAAGGTGGATGCAAGATGACTAGAGGCTCTATAGTTCTTTCTAAGGGTTTTTTAACTTTGGATAGGCACCTTGTGTAAGCTAGATGCATAAACTATACAATAAAATAGTGCTTCTATGGAGTCCAAGAAGAGGGCTCTAGATTATTCATCCTCACCATAAGATTGATATGTGAAGAGGACTATTGTTTCTACATCTGATGTTTATTTTTTCTAGGTTCCTGAGGGTGCCAATCCTTTGGAGATGAAACTCCCAGTGGAGAAGAAAATTTTATGGCACCAAAGACTTGGCCATATTGGTAAGAAGGGTCTCAAAACCCTAAAAAGTAAATGCTTCATAGAGGGGATCGATGATTGTAATCTTGAGTTTTATTTTTGTGAGCACTACATTTTTGGTAAAAAAAATCATGTTTACTTTTACTCTAATTATCATAAATATTCTAGGTTGTTATTGATTAAGTAAAAGGATGGTTTTGAAGGAGCCCTGAAACCCTTTTACAGAAAGATAATCAAAGGATAGGGCATTAAACACCAGCTAGAAAGATCAAAATAGAAAAAAGAAATAGCTGGAAAACACATAAAGCCAGCAAGAAGCCAAAAGAGGCTGAGGTACAACACAGAGAAAACTAAGGGACAGCCATGAGAAATAGACCTTAGGAAAGGTTTATGATAAGCTCTGTTGCTTCTTGCTCCTATGGGACCATAAAGGAAGCAACATTCTTCAAATCCTCTGGCTCCTTGGCATGTTGGGTCATCTTCCTATTACTAGCACAAGTTCTTTTTCCATGACCAGTATTCCCCCCTTCAAGAGTCAACACCTTATCCTTGATAGTATCAGTAGTCTTCATTTCCTGTTGGACCTGTTCTAGTTTGCTGATCATCATACTGAAGCTATCGGCAGAGGATTTCAAAAATTTTTGACTTTGTTGTCCAATTTTCTTCAGGGTGTTGTCATGATTGAGAACCCTTCTCTAGATCATTGAATCTATCCTCCACAACCTTAAATTGAGTGCCATAGACTCTAGTGATAGCCTCCACATCGCTAATGGATTTAGCCAATTCATTTAGGTAGTTAGGTAGGGTACTAAGCTTACCTGTTCCAACAACTTCTAGGCTATTCACTTTCCTGGATGAATCCTCCATCTTATTCTTGAAACTATTGATCTCCGAATAGATCCAATCAATAACCTTGCAGAACTCGATAATCCCACTCTTTGCGGTATTCAACTTGGTTAAAAGGGTGTTTCTGCAATCAATGTTTATCTCAGGGGAAGAATTATATAGGGTCTCCACATTAACATCTGTAGTATTGGTAGGTGAAGTATCACCTTCCTTCACCGTGTTCCCATCTTCATTGACATCATCTGTTGATTTATTGGGGTCCTAAGGATTGGGTTGAATATTAAGAGAATTATTCCCTTTATTTGGGCTGATTTCGGTGATGACAAGGCTCCGCTTGTTTTTCTTCTTTGGCAGAGGGGTAACATAATCACTATCAATCTCCATCCCCTCATCATCCTCTTCATCATCTTCAAGCCAGTTGTCCTCCTCTTGAACCTTACTTCATTTTCCTTTAACCCCTTTTCTAGCTTTCTTATTTACAGACCCAAAAGTCAAATCTTTGTCCTTCTTCTTGCTGAAATGCTTAGCAGGGGTAATGCCATCAACATCATCTTCCCACTCAGTATCAAACCCGTCGTCTTCATTGTCATCTAAGTTCTTAGACTCATCGTTTGAATCTGAAATCTTGGTGATAGAATGATGCACAAAGGAAGCCTTGACATAGCTGTATAAAATCAACATTAACCCTTCATGCATGGGAGGGTTACCATCCATGTTAGCCCTAAAATACTTAATGCTATTGTTAAGGGAGATAAACAAATAGAAGGGAATAGACACCGATTTTTTATGGCGAAAATGATTCAGAAGCACAAAGTGAAAACCATAGACACAAGAATATCTACCATCAAGATTAACATATTGCATGAAAGCAAACATAATCCTTCTCCATACCTTCTTTATCACTTTTGGTGAGTACTAGGTTTTCCCAGATTTCACCAACTTAGTTTTCTCAGACTCCTCCTTCGGGAATCGCTTGATAGAAACTTCAGTGAGCTTCCCGTCTCTCTAAAACTTTCTACCTTCCATCTATATACCAGTAAATTCCACGATCATCCCTTCATCAATTTCAACCTTTCTTCTTCCTATGGTAAATTTTCCATATTTCGAATTCTTTTTTTAAAATTCTGGTCACGGTAGGGTTTTTCCCTATAATTCTCTCCATATACCCTATCATCTTAGTCATTTCCAGAATAAACTAGGCCCTTGGCTTGTCTTTTGATTCATCACGGTAGACCAGCTCAATTATTTTCCTATTACCTCCCATGGAATCTGCAAACAGATACTTCTTATCCTTCACAATGCAAAATAGAGAAAAAACAAAGATCAAAGTGCAGAGCAGTAAGGTCTTCACAATAGAAATGGGCACCCACAAAACATGCGGAGTCTTGTCCACATTAAACACCAACTCAATCTTTGAGCACCACTCTTTCCAATTCATTATGGCCTTTTTCCTTGATAAGTGCATTATCATAATTACTTATCACTCCCTCATAACCATGCACTGTATCATAAATGAGGAGTGCATGTGCCTTGTGCAGAAGATCTTGCTCATAGTGTGATAAGCATGGATGGCCACGTTGGTAGTCCAATCAGCAATAGTGTTGGTCTCTCTGTAATTGTGAGACACAACACATATCTCGGAAGAGTTGATTATCTCCTTAGCTTGAGATGTAATATTTTTTTATGGTCCATGAAGGGGAGGATAGGCCCTTTAGGCATTGAACTATATTATTAGAATCTTCCTCAAGCTAGACTTTAGTAAATCCCATCGATTTAACTAAGGAAAGAGTTTGGTAAGAAGCCATGGCTTCGGCTAAGTGATTAGTCTCTGATCCCATCAAGAGTGCCACCGCCACAATATAATATCCAGCCTCATTTCTTATCAGTCCCCCACACTTAGCTGGCCTCAGGTTTACCTTGGATGCCCCATCAAAATTAGCTTTGATCCAACCAGTAGGAGGAAAGGACCACTTACTACTTTCTCTCTTGTTTTTATTGTCATCTTTGTATTTGGAAGCAAAAACATTGCAGTTTTTTAAGAGGTCAGAATCATCCTTGCTTCTGAAAAGAAGAGGCTTACCATCAGCTTTTAAATTTTCCACAATGGCCCACTTGATTTTGGTAGACACAACTTCGAGAGAGGAGTAGGAGTCTCTAAAAATGTTGTTGTTCCTTTCTTTCCAGATTCCCAAAACTGCATGAGGCAGGGTGAGCTCCCATAGAAATTTGATAGATTTGTTCAAGGAATGACATTTCTAGGTAGTGAAACACTCTTGAATAGATGCAGGAAATACCCAATTTAGGTACCAAAGTTGCAAAATCTATGAGCAAATAGAAAAGGAGAAGGGACAATGAATAGCTAAATGGTCAACATTCTCTTCCTCATTTTGGTAGAGGTGGCACCTATTAGGAAGATGGAAGCCTCTTTTGCAAAGATTATCAGTGATGGGGATTGTATTCTGCAGAAGGATCAAAAAAATTATATTGATCTTGGGAATGACATCACTAGTCCAGGCTTTAGACTAGCAAGGGGAAGGATCAAGGAATTGAGAGTTGGGTCTACGGGAATCAGGTTCACCCAGTGGTTATCCCTCCAGTAATCTGCCAGCTTGATACAAAATCTAGCCTTACATTCACATGTATAAAGGTAGAGAAACAAACCTTATTGGAGAGGGGGGATTCCAACAACCAAGAGTCCTCCCGAAAACCAACTTTTCTACCATTACCAATAGTCCATCTTTTACCTAATCCAGCGATAATTTTAGTTTGGATGTAACATTATTCCAAATAGAAGAACTAGTAGCGGCATCATAGGAATTAAAAAAATATGAAAGAGATCTCTGAGGTTGCATATATTTGGCTGGCCAGATTGAGGTGTTAATGTTTCTCAGACCAAGGCCACCCTACCTTTTAGGTCTACAAACATTGTCCCAAGCTATCAGAGATATCCTTTTCCTCTCCTCCAACCCTGACCATAGGAAGGACTTTTGAATTTTTTGAACAGCATCATTGAATTTGGTCAGAATTCTAAACATACTTAAAGCATACAAAGGAAGAATCTAGAGGGAAGATTTTAATAATTGGATTTTCCAAGCTTGGCTCAGAAGGGCCCCTTTCTAGCCAGCTATTTTTTTGTGGAATCTATCCACAAAGCTACTCCAAAACATCTCAGGGGGCTTTCTGAACAGAGGGAGACCCAAATAGGTAGATGGGAGCAAGTTGGTCTAACAATCCAAAATTATAGCAATGCTTCCTTGCCTATCTTCAGGAGTGTTGAGGAAAAAGGGGGACCTTTTCATCCAGTAAATCAGTTGAGCAATGGCTTTCCAATAGTTAAACATAGCCGATTTAGGGTTCTGGCTTCCTTGATAGTAGAATGCACCTCAGTTAGAAAATCAGTTATGCAGTAACCACTCAATAAAAATATTCTAGATCTCATATATGAGTAAACTATGAGTATCCTTTTGATAATTAAAGTGCAAAGTTGTTAATCCATATGCAAAATGTTACACATTCCTCCTGAAAATCAGAGTCTTTATTTGTTGATTGCAATGACTGCTAACTATCTAGCTTTGATGGAACAATTTGGATGTCAACTATTAGGGCACTTGGAAGTGGTGTTGATGCTACTGTCAGATGATTTATGGAAACCATCTGATTATCCTAACAACCAAAAGGTAAATATAAAATATTTATTCTAATATTGTAGTCTACACTCATATTCTCTTATGCAGATACAGACAAATCAAATAATGAATCAGCCTTCACTATAAAAATAATCACAAAAATTGATAGCCTTCAAAATTTATTTTTCACACCTCGTAAAAACCTTAATGCACTCAATTCATGAAAGGCCCAATATAAACACCACTATGGCAATATGGTAAATGCCACGATGGAAATAAGTAACAACATAATATAAAGTCATCACCTACCAAATGGGGTTGGCCTTGAACATCAATAGATAATAAAATATTCATAAATGCATTATCCAATAAACATGCCATCTAACAACATTTCCATGCTGATTTCTGAATCAATAATAAACCTCTACAATTTTTGTATTAAATAGTAGTTATCTTAAATTTGTTTCCACTGGAGAATTTACAAATTTGGCATAGTTGTAGAGTCTGTCACAAATCCACCTCTTTGGAAGAACCAAGTTTCCATGCAACCATCCTAATGATTGAAGGTTTTTGTCCTCACCGATGAGATAATGTAAAGCATTAGAGAAATTCAACAAATCAATCATGTCTTTCTTCTTCCATCCAGTCTCCCTATAAAGAACTCCAAGAAGCATCTATAACATTAGGTTGACTTAGCCGATTAAAATATTAATTATATTTTGGAGAACTTTATTTAATAAAATGATATATATATATATATATATTATTTAACTAAAACAATTACATTAAATCGTCATTTAAATATTTTTAATAATTTTTACCACTTAATAAACGTAAATTTAATTATAAATGTCACGTAAAAATTGGGAACATTACACTTTTTTGTTACTACTAATTGCTTTGTTACTACTACTTGTAACTTTCTTAGAGGCTTTTTTAGGATGAACCATTTCACTATTCAACTTTCACTATGATCCTTTGACATCATCACAAGTTGTGAAACTTGAACCAAGAGATGTCTCTAAATTTCTTTCAAGAAGTGGGTTATCTCAATGGAAAAACCTTTTATCATCTATTTCGAAAAGTGTCTTATCTCCAACCCAATGGAGAAATAGAAATAAGAGAGGTATTGTAAACTAGAAATAAGTTTCCTATTTAGACCATTCATACCAGCCTAATTCTAAATAATTGTCTTTTAAATTTACTTCATTTTTTATTCCCAGTTAGTGTCAACATGTAATGTTCCCTTATGGAATGATCCTAAATCTTTCCCTAAAATCAAAAGTTCAATTAAAAATAAGAAATATAGAATATTAATTATAAATTTCCTTTCCAATATAAACTTTGGTACTAACCCTACAAATATAGAATATAGAACTCCATTTCCCATAATCAACCATAATAGGGGTTGGAGAAGAAACATGATAAGACACCTGGAACAGTCACCATAACTAAGCCCAAGAGTGTGGAGCATCCAATGAGGATAACTTGATACCCTGGCCCCAAGTGGCAGGAACGCTTCTCCATCCAACATGAGGTAAGCTACTTAAAAGGTGAACTTGTATCAAGTCTCCAAACTATGGTTGCACAATAGGGTTCTTGAAATGTTCACCACAATTAAGACCAAGGGCATGTAGCTATATTCTTGCATTTGAGAAAGTTACAATCACAGGGGGGGGAGAAGGGGGGGCAGCATTTTCTTGTTGAATGCACCTTGTATGTCTTCTTAAAAAAGAATACACAAGTGTGAGACATCTATGATAGGAGAGGAATCACTCTATTCTTCATAATTATACACGGTAGTGATGAAGACCTCTTGTCCTAGTTTATGAATAGCATGAAAAATGGAAGATTTATGACGGGTGGTATCAATTTAGAGGTTTCTAAAGAACTTATAGTCTGAGTCATATTATTAATTTTTTATTATGCTGATAGGTATTATAGAATTTCATAGGGTAGTTAGAATTTGTATACATACAAATTTTCTTCTTAAATCAGATGGATGAACAATAATCATGGTCATTACTTACTTATGAAACTAGTTTACATTTTAATATTGTCGCAATTATTAATATGAAATTTAATATTGTTACAATTGTTAATATGAAATGTGTAATGTGCTCAAAGGTGTTATATGATTATATTAAGGATGGTGATAACTTGTGCAAATACAAACTTTTCCTTAAATTATGTTCATCAACAATAATCATTGTCATCAATTAATTATAATACTTTCACGCTCTAAAAAATGGAAATCCCCCATCCTATGTCTTCATTATTATACATGAGCCAAATTTATTTATTGGATTGTACATTGTCTCTCACATTATTATACATCAACCAATTTATTTGTTGCATTGTACATTGTCTCTCGCACTTTTTTATCACAAATTCATAGGTGTTCAATGAAACAATGCCTATTTACTCTAAAATATATTTTCTAAACAATTTAATTCACTCATTTCACTATTACTTTTAAATTCAAGTAATAATAACTCAATGCGACAATAATTCTCGCAACAATAATATATTAATGAATAAAAACTCAATCGACAATAAGTTGAAAACAGTAATTATGCTTTTACCATGAGCCCACATACCTTGGAAAAAAATAATAAATGAATAAAAAAAATGCATCATTGACATTATAGCCATCAACAAATGGCTGAAGAGAGAAACCCTTCACGCCGATGTGCAATTGGTTATGTAGCTTTTGAATACCACATTATTTTATTTTTCTTAAGAAAATATGATGTTTTATTTTCATTTTATATTTTCTTCCCCTACAAGTTCCCATTCATTCACCTAGTAATATATTGATTTAATTCTTATGATTTTGATTTTTTTTAAATACTTGTTTACAATTTTATATTTATATGTAATTCTTTTATTGACAAGTTGTGGAATGAGGGCCCACTCGTATAAAAAGTGGCATATAAAATAGAGAGTGAAATCTGATTGATAAATGACGAGAAAAGAAGAGAAAGAAAAGAAAGGAAGTCCACAAATTTCAAGTTTGCTAAAACATATTAACAAACCATCCTTAAAAAAATTGACCAAAAGTAACTTTGCTTTAATGTCAAAGGACAAAAAGACTTCACTGTTTTTCTTTAATTTTCTCTTGGTAAGGAGTGCTTGAGAGATCCACTAAGAGGCCTTTCCAATAGAAGCTTGGGATTCCATTTTATATTTTTCAACCTTGGATTTCATACTTGGTCACTTATCAAGTTTACCAATGTCTGATCAAAATTCGCTACTTACATGAAACATGAAGGAGATCCTCATCTTCAAAACGATGGAATTTTTCCTATTGAGAAATTTCCTTACTTTTAGAGGTTTGATGATTGCATTGGAAAGTCACCAAACAACACAATTCTACAACACAAGAGAGAACTATATTCATATAAATAACCCCAACAACCATAGAAATAAAGGAATTTTGCAAGGAATAATTCAATAAAATCCAATGATTTTGTTAAAATAAGTCAAGATTAGAGCTACCATTTTTGTAAACCCCTTTTCTGGAGGTTACCAATATAAAGATTTGATACATATTTTGTATTACAACCCATAATTTTGAGCCCCATTTATTAAATCTAAAACAACGCTCTGAAAGACCATAATGACTAGTATGTTGAAACCATGAACCATATAAAATTTAATTCCAACCATGTGTGATAAGAGCTCAAAGAAGTTAGCCATCATACATTTT